>NW_027500412.1:0-33445 GCF_021521415.1 Bidens hawaiensis
TCTTTCCCCCTACTAATATTATTTTATTTACCATCTTAAGTAAACTTGTCCATCATAAGAGATAATATATAAAATATTATTTATTGAAAAGGATGTTACAATAGATCAAGCAATGTTATTTAAGGTTTGGTACAACATTTTAAATGTGTTGAGTGGTTTATGCAACTTACTCACCCAACTATTTAGACAGAGTACGACATTGTAACATCTCGGTTTTTCCGTATTTGTATTTGTATTTGTATTATATACCTGACCCAGGTTTGATATTCGAGTTGTTCGCATTAATAAAATCGTGCATTTATTGAGTAATTATGGTGTTTATCCTTAATTTATGTTTACACGTCTTGTGTGACCGTCTATTGAATCTAAAATCCCCTTATTTTCGATTATTATTGTGTTTATCCAAAGCCTGGGGTAAAATGTAAACTTTAAACGCGTCGTTCCACGCGACATGCATGATCAACTTCGTCGTGTAGCGCGACGAAGAATGATTCAGACCCATCGACGGGGTCCGTCGCGCTACGTGGGGTACCCGAGCGGGTCTTTCACGTAGCGCGGGGAACCCATGTCGGCTGTTTCATTTAGGAACCTATGGAATATGCCATTTTCGATCCAAATCACCATATTCTCATCAATCATGAACCTAGACATGTTTGTTAACCTTAAATACAACTCTCCAAGAATTTCATTAATCTCGTAATTACTAATGATTTTCTTCCATATTTGCTTAATTTTCAATTAATGCTCAATAATGACGATTCCGTTTCCTCCAAGCCAATTCCTCTTATATATAGGATACTTAACCCTTGCCTAATGTTTACCCCACCTTAATTCACACTCAATTTCGTTCTATAGTTGTTAATCGCTCGAGTTTGAGGACTATGTGAATGGTACTATTGGGATTGACCTCCAGTTCATCGTTGGTTAACGTCGAATGGGTACATATAATCTTACATATTTACCGTGATGGCACGGGGTTGGCAAAGAAACAAGAGATTTAGTTTGCTTATATACTAGTAATATTATATGATTTTTTTAGCATGTACCTAAGATCACGTGTGTGTGTGTGTTTTCCATATTAAGAACTGATGCCGAATAATACTAACACAAATTCCTTAATGTTCAAAATCTCTTATTGCCAATGAAATCACCATACAACTCTAATAGCGGGACTTAGCCCACACAGTGACTACGTAAATGCACAACCAACACACATCAAGCTCGAACCGTTTATCATCTTAGTGCATTCACGAAAGCCATCAACGAATCCACATCTCTCTTCTCTGAAGAATACTTGATCGGTCTAGACGAGTGTTTTGGAAAGAAAAGGATAGTCGGAAAGCTCCCTAATTGTAGTTCTTGTTGAGCAAACGCCTTTTCATCACCGTCTGCCCTAAATTTCCCGACCTTCATGCCACTCCCATCCAACTTCTCAGCCAATTCCACATATGATGCTTCCATTGCCTGTCATCGAGTACAATGAAACCATAAATAAACAAACTGGTTGTTGGGTAACAGGCTAAAATAGACCAACAAAAGAAAATTTTGTTAACAAATAATTTACCCGTTTCAAACTAAAAACAAACTTAAATTAGGCGCTTATATAAAAATAGGGGTGTGCATAGGCCAGTTTTAGACTTGTACCGAGCAAAAAATCGAATATTCGGTATTTAAGTTTTAGAAAACAAACTTTAGCATTTGGGCTTGAAATATTTGGCTCGAAAATATAAATATATCGGCCAATTTGGGCCTAAAACTTTGAGCCTAATTCATTTTTGGTGATCAATGATTTATAGAGTTATAACTATTATTATACGGTAGGACTAAAGATTTGTGTTATACTATTTATTATTTCTTATAAATTACTTAAAAAATGAAGATAAAAAAAAATTGGTTTGGTTTGTGTTTTTAATACATGCAAAACCGAAACAGAACCAAAAAATTCAGTTTTTACCAAACCGTTAGTTTCTGTTTAGGTTTAGTTATTTTGGTTTTTTTGGTCACCATTATTAAATCTTACTATATTGAAGTTTAGTACCTGACAGAATTGGCACCAAGGTGCATACAAAACAACTATCCATGGATCTTTTCTACCCTCCATTTTGAGCAAGTTTTCCATCCCGGGTCGGGTCAAATTCACAATACCGTCACCATTAAAGATATCGGACACAACTTCAGCACGAAGGGTATTATTGTCATTTGCATTTCCATTAACTGATTCCTCTTTAATATTCCCGTTATGCAACCCGCATTCCTTAGCCTTCGCATCCTCCCACCACCACCTTCCTTCCCGCTCATGCTGACCGGGCAACACAGCTCGGGTGCAAGGCTCGCACCCAATCGAAACATACCCTTGAGCATGCAACGAATTAACCGGGACACCCATGGTCCGTAAAAAGTTCCATATATCATTACCCGCAACATTAGCCACCGGGTTCCATTTCACCAAGCTCCCTGACCCACCATCCAACCCTTCAAAAACCGGGTCCACTTGAACCACCGGGACTTCTGATCGGGTACCGGGTGACTGATCTTTTCTTTGACCCGTTATCCAGGCCCGTAACCCCTTCAAAGCCCGCCTCAATGGTCTAACTTTCCGCACCCGACAGCATTCTTGGTGCCCATCTTCATAGAATGAAAACAAACCTTTGGTTCTAACTAACGCTTGAACTTCTACTGAATCCGGGAACATGTATTCGATCCGGATGTTGTAATGTTTCTCGACCGTGTCAAAGAATTTGTATGTTTCCGGGTTTAGTCGCCCGGTGTCGAGACTGAATACGCGATATGGGCGGCCTGTGAGGTGAGCGTACTCGATCAAAGCAACGTCTTCGGCTCCACTGAAGAGTTAACAAGTTTTATATGCATCGATGCTTGTACATTGGGTATAACTAGTTGTATAGAATATAATAGATGTTAATGTTCTAACCTGAAGGCAATAGCAATCTCATTGCCATATTTTTCAAGGGCTTTATCCATTATTTCAAGTGGGGATGAATTCTCAAGATCTTTAGCTAGTTTTTCAAAGTCCTCAATTTCTGCTAACTGCTCCATCACATCTGTAAATCCAATACCAAGGGCATTATTGTCATTTCACAGTCCATAACTCACATTCTCAATCATAAATAATTTACCCACTTGAGTTAAAAATTCATTGACTTTTTGAGGTCAAATAAACTCATTTGCAGGTTTGAAATCTCATTGCACTTTATACAAATTTCAAGATAACTGAAGTAGCAATCTAGCATATCATATTATTTATAATAACAAGCATAAATAAATATATACTAATAAGTGTCAATTTTTATAACAAACTAATATTTAACTGAATGGAAAAGCCAGCAGACATGGCTTAAAAGTCAAAATGGGAAAAGCTAATAGTAACTCACACTCTCAATCATGAATTCAACCACTAAAGTTATAAAACATTTGACCTTTTTTTGGTCAAATCACCTCATTTTCAGGTCAATAAATTTCAAGTAAACTTTAAACAATCATATCATATTTATAAAAACTAATACAAATACAAACTACCAGACTTGACCTTAAAAAGTCAAAATCATAAATTATGCATACCAGGAGCAAAAGTAGTAGCAGCAAACGGAACAGTCGCCCCATTCCTCCTCGATTCCGAACTCAACGCCTTCACAGCGACAAATCGTTTCCCGGATCGATCCAACGGCTGAAACGTTGTCACTTTCAACTGAACCACTGCAAAACTCCAATTCAAATATCAAAATTAGGGATTTTACCATAATTGCAAAAATCCCGCCTAGGTTCATATTAATCCCAAGTTAATCAATTAATTAATTGGTGATCTATTAATAGCTATTTGGTTAAACTCGGTCAAAATAAAAAACTTTATATATGTGTATATTTCAAAAACTACATATAATTTCAATTCGACCAATCCCGATTAATCGCTAGTCCCTACCCCACCAATTGACTAGCGCCTAGCATGGTTGTAAAAGTCCCGATTAGGCGCCAATTAATCACCGCTGATTAATTTTGGACTAGTCGACCAATTAATCGGTTAATGGTCAAATCCGGCCAAAATCAGCTGTTTCCGGTCAAAATGTGTATGTGTATACACAAATTTGAAAATTATATATAAAAATGTGTGTGTGGTATATATATAAAACTAAAAATAAACATTAAAGTCCGATCAAATTAAACCCGATTCACCGCGGAATACTTACATTGTTCTGTTCGTGAAGACGAGGATGACAATGCAATGGAGCTACAAGTAACAGCTAATGATGCCATTGCTGAATCTTCAAATTCTCTGATCGATTGATTATGAAATTTATAAAATGAACACAGAGGAAGAAACCGGACAATAAGTGGTTTAGGAGCGGTCTGGAAGGTTCATTGAACCTGGACGTCATTTCAAATGAGAGAGAAGTGTGGTTGACACGTGGCGGGGTTTTTTTTATTCTTGGTTGTGCTCTTTGGCGGTCCAAAGGGTCGTAAAACCATAAAACCATTAAGGAGTAAAGGATAAAATGTAGTATAAATAACTCCTTACGATACTAGCTTTAGCTATCAATGTTTTCAGATTTGGCCTGGATGTTGATTCGGGCGTTTTACTGGGTCAAAGGTTGGACTGATCCGGAAGAGTGGACCGATGTTTGACCCATATGACGTCATAAACAAAGAATTACTAGTTTTATGCATAACTTTACAATTCCTGTACATATATAGTAAATTTATATACCATTTATACATAAACTTATCAATTTATGGACCACTTGTAAACTATTGAAGTTTGAGGGGTTAAAGTGTTAAAATGGCCAAAGATAATATGTTTTCTTTATAACCCTAGTTGTTTGCATCGCAGTTTCTCCTGTTCTAACAGAGACACACGCTATGCTTATCACATATCCAATTTTGGTCCAATTTTGCTTCGATTTCAATTCTAATTAAGGTAAGAACCCGTTCTACATGGCCAATTAATTTTGGCCCAATTTTAACCTAATTTACACCGACCAAGTCCAACTTTGGCTCAGATTACCCCGAGAATGACGTAATTCAACTATCTTCGCCTAGTGATGTAGATGTCATGCTCTAATAAAAAACAAGTATTTATAAAGCTTAAATACCTATAATTAGTATGGGTAAGTACGGTCGTCTCCACAGGAAATCAGTGGAAAGTGCAAGTAAAGTTCATTATTATTAAATATTATCCTAGGTGGACAGTCGATGCCAAGCAGTTTATAAAGATGATTATAAGAAAACACGGTTACTTGGAAAAATTTGTAAATAATAATGAGAAAACGATTCACTTCAGGTTCAGGTAATGTGATAACCGACTAATCACAGAATCATAAGATTAATTGCGCAGTAATTACTAAACCTAACAGTTGGGTTGTGAGGACAAACGATACCCTAACCGAATTGTTGACACAACTGAACTCCGGTTTACCCAATTACCAGTTTAAAATATGAAAATCAATTATAAGCAATGACTAACTATTATTGGTTCAATGACATAAGAGCTAACCCTACATGTGATGAACACAACCAGAAAAGTGATGCAAAGTTTGACAATCAAAATCATAAACTGTTTAAACAATCAACTCGTAATGTAAAACAAGATTAAAAACAATCAACCAAGTTCATACTCATTCAAAACATAGAATCTGATCAAAGTTAGTTTACACAAAACCCTAGCCTAAAGTGAATATAGTGGTTTTAGTCTGACATCGGCATCACGAAAGATTCGCTTATCTGATGAGAGGATGAAAGCATGCGATGAACGGACGAACCGGAGGCTTCGGGATGATGCAAAATCGTCCTAGGGCTTGTACTTGGTTGAAGGAATGAAGGATTTCTCGAATGGGGGCTAAAATCTCAATATAATAGAGTTAGGTTTTAATTTCCCGTCTGGAGGACTTTAGAGCGTCTCTAAACTCCCTTAGCGCCGCTCTAAAGTCAACTTTCCTGATGTGAGTCTTTAGAGTATCTCTAAACTCCCTTAGCGCCGCTCTAAGGGTGTCTGACAGAATTTTCTTCATTTTCTTCATTTATTTTGCATCGGAAAGCTTGCCAATCATTATGAGTCTTCTACATCTTCATTCCAAGCCCGTAATTCATCCCGATAAGCCTCCTTAACATCAAGTATCCTGAAACACATAAACACGCTTGAAGTACCAAAGTTCACATAATATTTAAACTAAAATTAGACAAAAAAACTATAATAATATACACGATTTTTGCCCGACCATCACATCCCCACACTTATCTTTTGCTTGCCCTCAAGCAAACTCTCATGCAACACATACACCTCGATCGATGATTCATAAATTACCAAGATTAATACTAATGAGGTATAAGGTCATACCCAATTCCCAAGAACTGACACTGTCAAGGTTGATAACCCACCAAATAATTTAATGTTACAATTTGAAACTATGGAACCGCCCAAACAAGTGTACTTTATTCCGGTTAAGGCACACATGGTCATACCCCTCATAATATAATATCTCTCATCTCGGTTTAATATCTGGACCAGCAAAAAATGTGCTAGTATCTCTCTGCCCTCTATACCAAGTATGAACATAATGTAATAAGCTTGGAAGCAAGTCATATCTCCATCCATTACCCACCGATTGCATAGAGAATAGAACTAAGGGTTTTGCTGTGGCTTAGGTTAGGGTGTGGAAGCGGATTTATTTAGTAGCTTATGGTGGATGAGACCCAATTTATTCAAACAAACAAACAACTCACTCACTATTATTTACAAACGACATTAACTCAAACATGACTCTTTTTGAGCTTTTCTTTGAATTTCCAACTTTTTTTTTCTCTCTCTTTTTTGTCCTTTTTTTTTGACAAATACTAACATCAATATATACAAACCACTGAATCGAGACATACGTACATTGTGTACTATGATCAACAAAAAACTTATATACAACTCTTGACATACCGAATTTCATCCACAGGGTTAAAAATAATAAAGGCCAGGGCAAACACGGCTTGTAATGTGGGTTAAACAAACGAAAGGGAAAAGACACAAACTTGGCTCCTAAGGGATAATGTAGGGTAGGGAGTATTATTTTATTTTTTTATTTTTATATGTAAAGGCCATTATAATGTGGGTTTCTACAGTCCTATTTCTCTATACAGGTGGTGGTATTAAGATCTCGAAATGCATGAGATGACCAAGTTCTAGATATCATGGACATACTAGTTACTCTCCATAATGGCACTCGTATGACATGTGTATATACTATGTATTATATGTGTATTATATATATTGGGTCAACTCACACACGTACCGGAGGAATAGGGCTGACGATATAAACATATGTACCTGTCCTCATGACTCGTTATCACCCCCTAAACGATCCCATTTTCAAAATTTCTTTTTGAAAAACATTTGCATGGGAAGACTTTCGAGAAGCTTAAAAACTGACCATGACCAAAGACCTCTACTTGGCATTAATAATAGAAATAAATTATTTACAATTCCGGCTTTTGCGCACAATCGAGGCACTATAAGGCAAAAATTTTAATTTTACCCCCATCCCCACACTTGAGGTTGACATTGTCCTCAATGTTTAAAATTTAGCATTTAAAAGAACGTTAACGAGGACGAGGTTAAAATTTATTTCTTATTTTATTAATTTTAAAACCGGGCTTAATGTGATGGTCCTAAAAATTATACAACTATACAATTACACTTTTAACAATAAAACTAAGAAAAGAAAAAGAATTATGAAAACAAAATTACCTAATAAGAAAAATAAGCCACTTAAATATACTCTTGCTTGCGCTCAACGAACCCGGCTCCTCAATTCACTCAACAGTATCTGCAAACTCTCACACGTGTAGAAGCACGCTTCTCACAACCATTAGGATAGATCTTTTAAACCGTTTGCAAAACCGTTAATTTTAATTACCAAGCCAAATTATATAAATTTCATAATTAAATTTGTTAAACTAGTAAAATTGTTAAAAGACTTAACTCACTTTCATAGGAATCACGATTGCATTTAGCGTATGCAACAAGCCCTTTACACCCCCCGGTAGCCCGGTTGGACGAGTGAGGTCTCGTGAGGGTTTATAGTGAACTACACCCACAAAGTTCAAATACAACACAAAAATACAAATAAACATCAGCAGTTATAAAAGTTATGCATATATTACCCAGCCGATTACCCCTTTATACATTTTTCCCTTAAGTATATTAAATTTAGTACAGACCGTCATGATATAAAAACAAAAATAAGGGGAAAATAAGAGATAACCCAAAATTAACCGGCTGTTACCGCTACTGCATCCATCATCAACTACTACTCGTCATCGGCCTCGCCGGTGCCCGAACCTCCTGCCTCAGAATCACACTCAGCTTAACCTGATCCACCCATGTCAGAAGAGGGCCTCAGACAGTCTGGCATCGGTACTTGCAAATGATCAAATAAAGCGCGAAAACAAGTCCGACTCTCCTCATGGATCGCCAGCTGCCTCTCAAACACATACTCTAAGGTCAACGGCTGTGGCTGTGGTGCTCGTATGCGAGGCTGAGCGAGTGGTCTCTCAATCTGATATCTCTGCGAACTACTGCCTGCCCCAGCTGATACACGTGCCTCCAACAGACGTGGAGGATCCTCATATGTACAAATACCTACCTTCTTTACATCAGCTACATTCACAACCTCTGTGTCCAAACCCGGAGTCAAATAAACAACATAATATTTCTCAAACACCCTCAATGCGGCTGCAATCTGTGAGATAATAGGCCCCAAAGGCAACCTAGCCGACACACTCTCAGGACGACGTACATCCCGTTTCATAGATGATAATAAAAGAGTAGCTAGGTTAACGTCATGTTGGCCAATGATGTTATACAAACACATCAAGTCCAGATTGCTACACTTATCGTGACCCGACTGACGACCAACGAACGTGGAAGTAATAACTCTATGAATATACCTGTGAACGTGATCCCGAATGGCAGATGCAGCCGCATTACTAGCATGCGGGCCCTCAGCAATAGTAGACCAAAAAGCAGCCAGATCAGTGGCTGTAATCAAATTCCGTCGGGTCCCCAAAGGATAACCCCGAACACTCTCCGTGAATGCACTCGTCTGCACCTCCTCCTCGGTATACAACCCAGTAAGTACCGTAAATCTCGGCACTGACATCTCAAATAACAGCCTCCCCAACGAAAATGAGACTGCATGTTCGCTAAAGAAATCACTCGTCTTGTGTCTAAATGTAGCATAAAATTCGTGAACCAATTCGACATATTGTGTCCTCTCAAACCTCAATATTGTGGCCCAACGTGGCCCCAAAAACGTCCTAACCCTCTCAGCCTGACCCAATGTGCCCAACAACTCCCAATTAAACGTACGATGACGCAACAGTGGCACCTCCGAAATCCTATCATATATTTCCCTTTCCTCGGTATTCAAACTAAACTTCAATATAATATGCGGTGGATCATCTTCCCCCTTAATCTCATCAACCGACGCCTCCTCAATCGGTATCTCTTCCACCTCATAACGAATACGACGACCATATCGTTGAGCTACCGGGTCAAACACGGGCTGCCTACGGGGTCGCTTTCGCCTCACGGGTCTCGAACCACTTTGTTCTTGTGACAGATCTGCAAAATAATAATTCCAATAATCAGTTTCGGTATAGTGTTTCAATCGTGATTGTCAATACGATAGTGTTTCGGTCGTGATTGTTCTTGTGACATTCTGCAAAATAATAACCACCCGAAATCGTATTGACAACCGTATAGTGTTTGGGTCGTGATTGTCAATACGATAAAATAAAAACTACTAAATATATATATATACACAAATAATTATAAAAATAGAAAAATAAATAAAACAAGATTGTCGGGAATGCAAATATAAAGCTTAGAAAACTCGGTTTATTCACCCGAATGGAGTTTAAGTACGGGTGATTCACCTTTTACTCGTGTAAGGTTTCATTAATAAAAATAATTCCCGACAATCCAACGACACGACAAGGAACCAAAATAAAAATATACAACACTTTGTCCCAACATTCAAATAGTTCCATTCAAAACTTTAACAACCCGGGCAAAATCCGACCTTAAAAACTCATCCCGACACATTCAAAAATTCCAACCATCAAAATAATCAAATTCATTTAAGACCCGGCAAACACACTTTTTCATTCAAACACTCGTTTTCATCTTCAAATAATCACCTGTTAAACCCAAGCGTGCCCAAGAAAAATAAGCCACTTAAATATACTCTTGTTTGCGCTCAACGAACCCGGCTCCTCAATTCACTCAACAGTATCTGCAAACTCTCACACGTGTAGAAGCACGCTTCTCACAACCATTAGGATAGATCTTTTAAACCGTTTGCAAAACCATTAATTTTAATTACCAAGCCAAATTATATAAATTTCATAATTAAATTTGTTAAACTAGTAAAATTGTTAAAAGACTTAACTCACTTTCATAGGAATCACGATTGCATTTAGCGTATGCAACAAGCCCTTTAAACCCCCCGGTAGCCCGGTTGGACGAGTGAGGTCTCGTGAGGGTTTATAGTGAACTACACCCACAAAGTTCAAATACAACACAAAAATACAAATAAACATCAGCAGTTATAAAAGTTATGCATATATTACCCAGCCGATTACCCCTTTATACATTTTTCCCTTAAGTATATTAAATTTAGTACGGACCGGCATGATATAAAAACAAAAATAAGGGGAAAATAAGAGATAACCCAAAATTAACCGGCTGTTACCGCTACTGCATCCATCATCAACTACTACTCGTCATCGGCCTCGCCGGTGCCCGAACCTCCTGCCTCAGAATCACGCTCAGCATAACCTGATCCACCCATGTCAGAAGAGGGCCTCAGACAGTCTGGCATCGGTACCTGCAAATGATCAAATAAAGCGCGAAAACAAGTCCGACTCTCCTCATGGATCGCCAGCTGCCTCTCAAACACATACTCTAAGGTCAACGGCTGTGGCTGTGGTGCTCGTATGCGAGGCTGAGCGAGTGGTCTCTCAATCTGATATCTCTGCGAACTACTGCCTGCCCCAGCTGATACACGTGCCTCCAACAGACGTGGAGGATCCTCATACGTACAAATACCTGCCTTCTTTGCATCAGCTACATTCACAACCTCTGTGTCCAAACCCGAAGTCAAATAAAGAACATAATATTTCTCAAACACCCTCAATGCGGCTGCAATCTGTGAGATAATAGGCCCCAAAGGCAAAGAAGCCAGTAGAATCCACAAGTCAGTTGCGTCTTTAAAGAGGGAGGGCCAGTAGAATCCACAAGTCAAAACACGATGCCCCGTCTTTTGTCCACTAAAATGTCCACCACATGGTGATGAATGAGCATGGTATATAACACTTTTGACTTCCTCCTCCGGAATACACCTTCTCATCACTTGATAGGCACCCACCCGAAATAGGTCTGGTCTTCCCAAACATCGTACTTTACCTGTGATAAGAAGTGTTGCTTCTTTTTCTTGGGCCAAAATTCAGGGACTGTATCTGCAACAAGATAATTAATAATGTCAACATACCAAGGTAAAGTTGAAACAGAAAAGAGTTGTTCATCCAGAAATGACTCATTGATGGCCCTAGCATCTTCTTCCTCCTCTCCAATTAATCTGGACAGATGGTCCGCGACCACATTCTCGCTCCCTTTCTTGTCCCTGATCTCCACATCAAACTCTTGAAGTAGCAAAATCCATCTGATCAAGCGTGGCTTTGCATCCTTCTTTGACATCAAATATTTCACTGCACTATGATCTGAAAACACAACAACTTTGCTTCCCCAAATATAAGATCGAAATTTATCCAATGCATATACTACCGCTAACAACTCCTTTTCCATGGTGGTGTAATTAATTTGAGCATCGGACAGAGTTTCGCTCGCGTAGTATATGGCAACGGGTTTCTTATCCACCTGTTGACCCAAAACAGCCCCGACCGCGTAGTCACTCGCGTCACACATAATTTCAAACGGAAGTGACCAATCGGGTGACATCTAGATCGGGGCTTCAACCAGTTTGTTTTTAAGCACATTAAAAGCGTTTAAGCAATCTTCATCTAAAACAAATGGTACATCTTTTAAAAGCAGATTACACAACGGTTTTGTAATGACACTAAAATTTTTTATAAACCGTCTGTAAAACCCGGCCTGTCCTAAAAATGACTGGATTCCCTTAATATTAGTAGGAGGTGGCAAATTAGATATAACATTAATCTTAGCCCGGTCAACCTCAATCCCCCTACTCGAGATGACATGCCCCAAAACCGTTCCCTCTTGCACCATAAAATGGCTCTTTTCCCAACTTAAGACCAAATTCGTTTTCACACATCTTTTTAAACTTTTGTTAATTCAGTTAAACATGATTCAAAAGATGAGCCGAAAATAGAAAAGTCATACATAAAAATTTCAAGTGAATCCCCGACCATATCTGAAAAGATACTCATCATGCACCTTTGAAAGGTGGCCGGGTCATTACATAAGCCGAAAGGCATTCGCCTAAATGCGAAAGTACCGTATGGACACGTGAAAGTGGTCTTATGTTGGTCATCGGGGTGAATAGCAATTTGATTGTACCCCGAATAGCCATCTAAAAAGCAATAAAATTTCTGACCTGATAATTTTTCGATGATTTGGTCAACGAACGGTAGAGGAAAATGGTCTTTGGATGTCGCGGCATTCAACTTTCGGTAATCAACACAACTTCGCCACCTGGTTACCTGTCGGGTAGCAATTTCTTCACCTTATTCGTTACGGGTTATCTGAATATCCGATTTCTTCGGACCCGTTTGTGTTGGACTCACCCAAGTACTATCCGATATCGGGAAAATAATTCCCGCATCCAACCATTTCAAAACTTCTTTCTTCACAACTTCCCGCATGTTCGGATATAACCGTCTGTTGGTGCATAGTGTCAGTAGTTCATAATCTAGTGTCTGTAATCGAGTCTGTAATGTTTAATTATGTTTTGTATGTTTAAGCGAAGTTACTGACAAGTTCGCTTAACAGGCGAACTTGTTAGTCAAGCGAAGTTATGGACAACTTCGCCTGAACATGCCAGGCGAAGTTGTCGTGTATTTATATACCAGCTTAAGGCTTGGTTTATAGTTAGCAGTTTAAGTTCGTTTCAGTGGTTCGAGTTCATTGTAACGTGAGGACGAGAGTCTGTAACAGTGATATTACGTCACGTGTTTGAGTTATAATATATAACGTGTGTTCGGTTATTCGTGTGTTTGTTTGGTTTGTGTTCTATACTCGTAACGATCTACGCAGGGATTCCGCACCTGAGTAGACCGAGATATCTCGTGCGATCCGTCCAGGGAACCTACAATTGGTATCAGAGCTTTTGCTCGATTGTGTGGTTCAGGATATTCACGCGGGTATAGAATTCGTCCCGTTTCGACTATTCGCGGGACGTGTTTTCTGTGTTTTTGAGTCAATCTTACCTCCTACTATTGTGTTCAAGCCTTTGCACCGTCAAAAACCTTGTAAAATCCAGATTCCAGATCTGCAAAAACGTCCGTGTTCATCAGGCGAAGTTGCCGTCAGGATACGTAGGGTTTCGGCGAAGATATAAGGTTAAGCGAAGTTATCCAAAACTTCGCCTACCTTCTCAAGTTCGCCTAACAGCGAAGTTCTCTACAACTTCGCCTATCTCCTAAGTTCGCTTACCTTAAGCGAAGTTAATCTTCTGCGAAGTTCTTCTGCGAAGTTAATCAGCGGCGAAGTTAAGGCTTAAGCGAAGTTATCCGTAACTTCGCCTACAGTACTTTTCTGAAAATTTTTTGATTTTTTCGGGTTTCTTACTTTTCGGGAAAGATGTCGTCGATTAACATCTCTGAGTTAGTGAAGATGGAAGTTGAAGCAGGGTCAGCTACTAAGGCCCCAAGATTGCTGAAGGGAACCGATTTCGTCGCATGGAAGGATCGATTCATACAATACGTCAAATACCAGGATGCGAAGATGTGGGTATGCATTCAGGATGGTTATATTCCACCAGTTATGGAGTATGAAGGTCGTGATCAAATCAAAAAATATAGCAAAATGGAAGAAGAAGAGAAAAAGATGTATGAGGCCGAGAGCAAGGCTCATGCTGCTATTACTATGGCTCTTCCACAAGAGATCCTTCATACGTTTAGAAAGAACACATCAGCAAGAGAGCTGTGGGAAGCTCTTGAGAACAGATTTGAAGGGAATGTAGGAATCCGGGCTTCAAAGATAAAATTGCTCAAAACCCAGTTCTCAGTCTTCAAGTATTTGAAGAATGAATCCTTAGATGATATTATCACTTGATATTACCATCTGATGACTGAACTGAGCAACTATTCTATTTCCAACCGATAAGAAGAAATAGTTGAGAAGCTTCTAGATGCTCTCCCACCAAAATGGGAGATGTACACTGTGCTGATGAGGGAAGACAAAGACTTTCCCACATATGATCTAGAAACGGCAGTCAACAAGCTCAGAACCTTTGAGCTTAACATGGTCAGAAAAGAGACACCTACGGATCAGGTTCAAGATCCAGGTATGTATGGAGCTAATATCAACACTAGCTCAGGATCGAAGACTGAATCTGCTGCCTACTACTCGAAGGGAGAGTCGGGCGCAAACCCATCACATGAGGGTCATGTGTCAGTCAACACAAATGGTGATGTTTGCTATGTAGCAGGTGGATCGAGTGGTTCTCAACCCCAGGTAAGCAAGAGTAGTTGCTCTCCAAGTATTCCCAGCAACAACTACTCTAAGATGCCTATGAGTGTCAAGTCTGCTGAAGAGCAGTTTGGTCTCTATGCTTCTTTTATTGCTTCCTATGAGAACTACATTCAAGGGAAGGTTGTTGATCCAGCTATGTTGGATGAAGACTATGACCAGATTGATGCTGATGATCTGGAGGAAATGGATCTGCAATGGCAGATGGCCATGATTGTAAGAAGAGTGAAGCGTTTTATGAGGAAGACCGGAAGAAAGTTTGTCGGTGGAAAGCCAGGGTTTGACAAGACAAAAGTGAGATGCTACAATTGTCAGCAAAAAGGTCACTTTGCAAAGGAATGCAGGAATGAGCGTGTGGAACGAAGTCAGGGCAGGTCTACACAGCAAAGTGGGGGTTCTAAAGATTATAGCGCAATGATGTCCAGAGAAGATGGTGAATACAACTGGAACCTGCTTTCTAAAGAAACTTTTGAGCAGGCAAATTTGGCGAAGGTTGAAACTGAAGAAAATGAGAAGGCTACCGGAGAAGAAAAAGCTCTTATGGCAGACGTTAATGACCAGCTCTCCGAGGTATGTTCTAAACTTACATGCTCTAAATGTGAAAACTTGTCTGAGCAATTAGCAACTATAACCGATCAGTATGTTAGGTTGGATGCTGAATTTAAAACCTTAAATGAAGATCATCATTTTACAAAAGCTAGAGAAAATAGCTATAAAGTCAAAATAAAAGCTTGCGAAAAAGATGTTAAAAGTTTAAAAACAAAACTTGCTGAAAAAATTGAAGTGATTGATTTAAGTTATGAAGTTTTGGAAGAAAAAACCAAACTAATTGCTGATAGAGAAAAACAGATTGCTGATCACCAGGTAAAAGTGGTGGAACTGAATAGAAAACTAGAGCAGTTCAGAAATTCTTCTGCTATTCTTGATCACCTTGTTAGTGATCAAGGTTCCTCTGCTAAGAGAGGAGGAATCGGTTATCATGAGGTTCCACCACCTTATAATCACAATTACACTTTTAACCCTAGTGTTCAGAAATCTGTTGATTTTGAGGTTGCTCAGACAGTACCAGTTAAAATAACTTGTAAAGAACCAAATGTTAGTGGAGGCGAAACAAGTTCGCCTGTTTCAAGTGTTAAAATTTCTGATCCAAGTCCAGTCTCATCGGATTCGGATAAGTCATCCGAGTCTGGTAAGGCAAAAGATGAGGTGGTATTACCCAATGGTGGAGAGAAAGATAAGACGAATAAAAAGAGTACTCCACTAAACCCGTACGTCCCACCATATGTGAGACGAACGGGCGATAATAAAGCCTCGACATCTAAAACATCGGTTGATAAAAAGGTTGAGCATAGGTGTTGTTTTAGGTGTAATCAATTAGGGCACCTAGTTGCAGATTGCCCTCTGAAGCAGCGATTCAGAGGTGTAAGGCCTACTAAAACTGAGAATAAGCCTAATAGTTATTATCATGCTACTAAAAATGAAAACCATTTAAAATTCAAAAATTTGACTAATTCAGGTTTTCATAGAAACAAATCTCAGTTTTACACTGCTAATAACCAAACTACAAACTATAATTCTTTCAATTCACTAAGGGTTGGTAGGCCTCACAATCAATCTACAAGGAGGTATCCTAGTAGGACTTACAGGAATTATCAAGATACTAACTTTGGAAAGCCAAAGTTTGGGATGTATAGATCCAAGACCAATTGGTCTTGGGTCCCTAAATTCTAATCTTTTGCTTTATTGTGCAGGAACAGTTGAACAGGGCTGCCAACAATCTTTGGGTTGTAGATAGCGGCTGTTCCCGGCACATGACGGGTAACAAATACTTGTTACACGATTTGAAACCTATTCAAGGAGGGAGAGTGAGCTTTGCCGGTGAAAGTGGTGGCAAGATTACAGGAATGGGAACGGTGTCGAACGTAAAGATGACATTGGAGAAAGTTAACTTTGTAGAAGAATTGAAGCACAATCTGCTGAGTGTGTCGCAGATCTGTGATAAGGAGTACACCGTTCATTTTACAAAGAATGAGGCGATTGTGTTGAAACCTGGTTTTCAGATTCTAGAGGAGTGGATTGTGATGAAGGCTCCACGTGAAAGAAATACATATATTATGGATATAAGATCAACTGAAATGGCCACGGCAGAATCATGCCTTATGACAAAAGCGAGTGAATCAGAGTCCGAATTGTGGCATAGGAGAATGGGGCACATTCATCTTCGGAAGATGAACCACATTGTCAGGAATGGACTTGTGCTGGGCGTTCCCTTGAAGAATTTCAATTTTGAAGATAAATGTATAGCGTGCAAGAAGGGAAAGCAGCACAAGAAATCCCATCTTACCAAGAAAGTCAATTCAATTGCCAGTACTCTAGAATTGCTTCACATGGATCTCTTCGGTCCCGTGAATGCAAAAAGTCTAGGAGGTACTTCTTATTGCTTGGTGATCACTGATGACTACTCACGATATTCGTGGGTATATTTCCTGAAATCAAAAGACGAAACGGCTCAGATGGTGAAGAATTTGATTACCAAAGTTGAGAACGTTATGGATAAAAGGGTTAAGTTCATCAGGAGTGACAATGGAACGGAGTTCAAGAATTTTGAGATGGAGATCTTCTGCCTTCAGAGAGGGATTGAACACCAATACAGCGCTCCGTATACACCGCAACAGAATGGAGTGGCTGAAAAGAAGAACAGAACATTAATTGAAGGAGCCAGAACAATGCTGGCTGATTCAAAGCTTCCTGTGGTGTTTTGGGCTGAAGCTGTTACTACAGCCTGTTATGTTGTGAATAGAGTCTTAACTGTTAAAAGACTTGGTAAAATTTGTTATGAGCTTATGCATGGGAGAAAGCCCAACTTGAGTGGTCTTGAACCATTCGGGTCCCCTTGTTCGATTTTGAAGACAAATTCTAAATTTGGTGAAGTAGCCGATGAAGGAATCTTAGTCGGTTATGTTGTTGGGACTCCCAACAGACGTGTCTTTAATACATCGACCAGCAAGGTTGAGGTGGTGTGTAACACCGATATCACAAGTTACCAACCACCAAAACCAAGCAACGGACCTGCTGAGTTTTTCGACTATGGTAAACTTTTTAAGTCTTTTAACATACCGTATTTGGATATTGCTGAAGAAGAAGAGAGAGTTGCTACGAAGATGATCCTTGATGAGGAAGAAAACCTATTGCAAAGACAGCTGATCGATAAATGTCAACCTTCCTCATCAAATGCTGTCGATACCCCTGCTGCCTCGACTGAAGAAGAATTTTTCAATCCATTTCACTCTCAGCATGAAACAACCATTGACGAGCTCTCTTCTAACTTGGAAGACAATTTGCATGTTGGTTCTGTTCCGACCACGAGAATTCATAAAGATCACCCTTTGGAGAATGTGATTGGTGATGTGTCCTCCGGTGTACAAACAAGACGTAGTTTGAATGAGCACACCTATGTTTACACAAGCATCAAGGAGACAGGGATAATCAACGAATGCTTGTACACCTGCTTTATCAGCCAGATTGAACCGAAGAATTATCAAATGGCTCTCAAGGACAGCTCGTGGGTCGATGCTATGCAAGAAGAGTTGGCTCAATTCAAGAAAATGGAAGTTTGGACTTTGGTTGAAAAACCGAAGCATGTGCATGCGATAGGCACAAAATGGGTGTTTAAGTGCAAGAGAGATGAGAAAGGGATTATCATAAGAAACAAGGCGAGGCTAGTCGTTAAAGGTTTTAATCAACAAGAGGGGATTGATTATAATGAAGTGTTCGCTCCTGTCGCAAGGTTGGAAGCCATTAGATTGTTTTTGGCATTCGCTGCTTATAAGAAGATGAAGGTATTTCAGTTGGATGTGAAGAGTGCGTTTCTGAATGGGAAAGTTGATGAGGTAGTGTATGTTGAGCAACCTCCGGGTTTTCCTGACCCAGACTTTCCTGATCACGTGTACAAGTTAAGCAAGGCATTGTATAAACTACATCAGGCACCTCGTGCCTGGTATTCAACTTTATCAGATTACTTGCTTGAAAATGGGTTTGAAAGAGGGAAGATAGATAGCACGTTGTTCTTCAAGAGAGATGGAAGCGACTTCCTGCTGGTGCAAGTCTACGTGGATGACATTATCTTTGCTGCATCAAGAGTTTCCATGTGTCAAGATTTTGAGGCCGTCATGAAAAAGAGGTTTGAAATGAGTGCTATGGGTGAACTAACTTTCTTTTTAGGATTGCAGGTTGATCAGAAGAAGGATGGGATGTTCATTCATCAGACCAAGTATGTCCATGATGTGCTCAAACGCTTCAAGATGGAGGACAGCACTCCATTCGACACTCCAATCTGCGTCAATCACAAATTGGGTGCTGAGTCAGACGGTGATGCAGATGTGGACCCAACTCAATATCGGGCTATTATAGGTTCTTTAATGTACTTAACTGCTTCTAGGCCTGATATAATGTTTGCTGTTTGTCTTTGTGCATGCTTTCAGGCAAACCCAAAAGAATCTCATTTGAAGGGTGCGAAGAGGATACTGCGGTATCTCAAGGGCAAGCCGAAGCTGGGGTTGTGGTACCCGAGAGGAGGAGACTTGGAGCTGGTCACTTACACAGATTCTGATTATGGAGGGTGCAATCAGAGTCGGAAGTCAACAACTGGAGGATGTCAATTTCTTGGTGGCAGATTGGTGTCGTGGCAATGCAAGAAGCAGACTTCAGTCGCAATTTCAACCTGTGAAGCAGAATACATGGTAGCATCCAACTGCTGCTCCCAGGTTCTTTGGATTCAACAACAGTTGCGCGACTATGGTCTGAATTTCTTACTTACTCCTATTTGCATTGATAACACAGCTGCTATCTCAGTAACTAACAATCCCGTGAAGCACAGTAAAACTAAACATATTGACATACGTCATCATTTTATACGGGATTGTGCTGAGAAGAAACTGATTGTGCTTGAAAAGGTGGATAAGCTTGATAATTTCGCTGATCTTTATACTAAAGCGTTTGACAAAACAAGATTTCAAAACCTTATCGAGCTAAATGGGATGATCAATCCCGAGTAACCATGCTTTTCATGTTATATTTAAAAAAAAAAAAAAAACGTCACTATCGCTTAAAATATGTCGGTTACCTCAGTTTGAAGGACTTGTCTTCGAATATGTTTTGGTCCTCATTCTCTACTGGTAGAATTTGAGGATAGCCATTAACCAAAGGACTGAAAGTGACCGGGGCGGTTTATGATGAGTTTTCATTCTTTCGCTTAAAATTAGTCGATCATATTAATTAGTTAGAAGGACACATACTAGTATGTGGTCGGTCCAGCTGATCCATTGGATCTTAGGGATAGCCGTTTACCTGAAGACTTTGTTTTGGTCGGGGCGATTTCTGTTAAAATTTTTTTTTGGGAAATGAAATTATTTTTCAAGTCTGCTACTTCGTAAGAAGTTCGTTTGCTATGTTTAACAGAAAATTGATCCAACCTTGGAAAATGATAGATATACTGATTCTGTGTGCTTAACTAGTGAAGTTATTAGGCTTAAAAGGCTTTAGGACAGTTATTGTATGTCATGGTAGCTTTTTATGGTGCGTAAAAGTAGATGTGATACAAATTAAATCTACTTGATTTTACGTGGAAACTCCTTACGAGTTTTGCATGTCTTCATATATATCTTTCCGAATGATAGGCAGAAAAGCGATTACCCAGTCATACACGAGCCCGTAAGTGTTCTGATTCCCGTGAAGATAGCATTTCAAGAAACTGCAGTGATCCAGATTTGGGACTTGCAGTTATTCATTACTCTGAAGTCTATGTAAATGTTTATCATAAAAAAAAAAAAAAAAAATTGTGAGTTATTGAAACATTCTATAGCTGAAAATGTCAAGACTTCTCAATCATGGAGTAAGAGAGAGAACGGGAACCAGATGAAGAGTACTTACAAACTTAATCAGACACTATGGGTCGAGGTCAATTCGGGGTGACTTGGGGAAAGCCAAATATGCTTTGAGAATAGATAGGGGGCATCATAATCTCTGAGTTGTTGCCCACTTAATTTTTGAGCTTAATTGAACCTAACTCGTGTCACAGAAACGATGAAAACCATCTTAAGTTATTTACCTGCTTACAACCTGTCTCTATATGTCATAATACAGCTAAACACGGATCTATGTGACAGTCACGTAATTAGTATGATTCCTGTTCGGATCTTTTCTAAAACGTAGTAGTCCCTATCGAGACTGAAATTTGATCCCTTATACTTTAATTGTTAAAAGTTTTCTTTTTATGTAGTTGTATGCTTTTATAAATGGTTACTTGGACTTGATCGTGTTATTTGATTCTTAAAGGGAAGTTTTAAAAGTTAATTGCAAAATGTTCAAATTATAAGGGTTGATTTTGTAAATATAGGCGATGTTGTTAAACAGGCGAACTTGTGAATAACTTCGCCTAGGCGAAGTTAACCGTAACTTCGCCTGTATAACTTCACCCCTATATAAGGATTTTCAAAAGTCATTCGTTCATTATTTTCATTATTAGCGAACTTATGCTCCGACTTTTCAGCGAACTTATCTGAAATCTCGGCGAACTTGTCGTTTCGTTTCATCTTTGTTCTTTTTTCTCAGTTTCCGTTACGATTCAAGGTTCGTGGTGTCGACATATCGTATAACACATGTTCTTTCTTGTTTATCTAAGGTCGTGTCGAACCGTTACGAAACCTCGGACCGTCGGATTTTTGAAACCATTTTTCAAACTTGTTTTTACGTGGTCATGAACAACTTGAACGTCTAGACCATCATAAAATCGAGTTTTACGGAGTCCACAATCGTTAAATTCGCCAACGGTACGTCGTTCGAAATCCTTACTGTCGCCGATTCAGATTCAGGCGAACTTAAGGTTTAGGCGAAGTTATCCGTAACTTCGCCTGAGGCTCAACTTCGCCTGAGGCGATGTTGTGGTGAGGCGAAGTTATCATTAACTTCGCCTGGACCTTTTAACTTTTTAATTATTAGCCAAACTTAAAGATGAAGCGAAGTTGTTCCTAACTTCGCCCCAACTTTAACTTCGCCTATACAGATTTTATCACAACTTCGCACATGGTAACAAGCGAACTTGTGGTACGCCTTAATGTTTATCTAACTTGGTTCGTTTGTTGCAGATATGGCTGCAGTAGCAGGTGCTGGAGGTGACGATGGAGATAATCAGAGGCAATTCTTCCCAGGTCACAACATGTTCATCACCTTAGACCCGGAAGCGAGTGGTGTGGAGGATTACCGCGAGATAATCACATTCCTCCTTCGCTCGAGGATATTCCACGCAATCACTACGACTCTGCCGATTTCCTTACCCAATATTGAGGATTTCTGGCAGACGGTGGAATACGATTGCCGTGTTGAGCCCCCGGTTATGAGAGCAACCATCAATAATCAAGAAGTTCAGTTCTCATCTGAACAAATACGGGTGGCGTTACGATTTGGAGAGGAGACTAGGGATGACCCTACGGAGTTTGTTGCTCCATTTTGCGATGGAGCATTTCTAAGAATGGGCTATTCTGGTCCATTGGGCGATACACAACGGAGGAAGGGTTTCCTACTTGATCAGTGGCGCTTCCTCATGCACGTTATGATTGTCTGCATGTCTGGGAGGAAGGCGGGCACTGATGGTATAGGTGCGACCATGCAGTCCGCAATGACTGCTCTGACTTATAACAAACGTTATAGCTTTAGTCAGATGGTCTTTTACGAAATTGATAGACAGAGAAGAGCGATGGCCCGTGAGAGGTTCATCATGTATCCAAGATTCATTCAGATGATCTTGAATCATGTTGCTCCCACGTTGCCTCAACGACGCCCAATACGATACGTGGAGAATGTGAGCAAACGTATCTTCGCTCAATGCTGGACATCCAGTGCGAGGAGCAAGCCTGAACTGCGTCCAAGGCATACTCCACTCTTTGGGTACTTAATAAACCCGGGGTATGTGCCAGCTCGTGGGGATGAGTTCAGAGACCCTCAACCACAACAGGTAGGAGCACCTCGAGATGTACCTGTTGTGCCTGTTGTGTCGGCTGAGGAGGATGTAGACCTTGATGCTGCATTTGACGGCCAAGGATTCTTCGACATGGACCGGTTTGATCCGCAAGAAGAGGTGCAGGTCTCTGCTGCACAGGTTCGAGAAGTGAATGTTACTAGAGCAGCTACGACGGTGGCTGACTCAGATCTGGATGATGTTATGGATGAGGCGAGAAGGATGTTGGTGACTCAAGAGAGAACATTTGGCAAGAGGAAGAGAACAGTTGATGATAGCGAGTCAGAAGAAGAAGAGGATATTCACAAGCTGATTAGACGATCAAGACGTGAAAGGACAGGTGCAGGTATGGGAGCTGGAGAGACTTCAAGAGTTGTACGTTTTGCTCCATCCGCACTGTCAGGTATGTCGATTGTTCCTACATCACTACAGATCACAGGTTTAAGCGCCGCGGATGTTCCTGTGGTGGCTACATCAGCTGTCGGCATCCCATCAATCACTACTATCCAGCTGACGACTCCGGAGATTGTGTCTTTACCACCTCCAACGCTTACTCCTTCAGAGGTGGTGGCACAATTTGTAGAGTCGACAGTCGTTGCAACTGCAGGGTTGTCGGTCACGATACCACCTGCGGTTACGTCCACAACTGCTTCTGATGTCCCGGTTACATTCGAGATCCCTGCTGAGTATACTCAAGACACATCTAACATGAGGTTTGATTTCGAGGCAACCCTCTCAGACTCGGAGAGAATAGCTGCACTTGAGCGGGTCGTGGCTGAACAATCAAGGGTGAATCTTGTCCAGACCCAGGCTATTCAGTGCCTTGTAGCAGAGAATCAACTACAGTCGTCCCTCCTGATTGAACATGGGAGAATTATAGATGCTATGAAGGAGTTCTTGGCATCTCAGGGGGAGACAGGCTGTAAAGGCGACGAGTTAAGGACAAAGAAGAGAAATGACAAAGACGATGATCCCAATGCATCGAAAGATGCAGGTGGTGAGTTGCCAAGAACTACTCAAGCTCTTGGGACTTCCACAGCTCAGGGGGAGTCTGCAGGTGCAGTTGGTGGTGATGAAGTGGTGATGGTTGATGATGAAGATGATGTGATTGATGCTTTGAAAGAACTAGATGATGATATGCTAGATGATGATGTGATGTTTGATGATGATGCGCTGCCTATTGAGGAGATTGAGAGATTGGCGCACAGATTGTGATTGAAGAAGATGTTGAAGAAGGTGAAATAGTGGAAGAAAATGTTGAACACGAGATCCCAGATATTGAGAAAGCCGATATGGGTAATGAGATGGAAAATGATGAGACTGAATGGGAAGAGCAGCCTAGATGGAAGGAAGGCTATGCTCAGTGGTTCGTCAAAACGAAGAAACCAGCGGTCCCTACAATGTTTAAGAAGAGTTACAATATTAAAGGCTATGCCGAAGCGAAGAAAGGGATTATTTGCTGGATCATTGATGAGCAGTTGAAGCTCTTTGTGATTAAACGGTATGACGGCGTTCAGTATTTTAAAAGAATGTTAAGGTCGTTGAATACACTGCCGGAATGTGAAGTGAAAGACTTAGCCAGATTGGGGTTAATCAATCGAAATGACGATAATATGGCTAGAGTCATTGAGAAAATTGTATGGAGAGAGAGTATAAAAGAAAAGAAGTTTGAGCTGTTGAAACCGCAGAAAGGAAAACTTGTTGAAGACAAGGATAGAGGTTTGAGAGCTGATGGAAAACCTTGGATGGTCATGAAGTATAAACCGATCCGGTGCCTTAAAGAAGTACCGACGAAGCTAATGCCCAAGGATGTGCTTAAAGACCTAAAGTGGTGTTATGTGGATTGTGAGACAGCAGAGGCGGTGATGGAAGACGAGGATGAACAAGAGCTCCTAAGAGTTTACGATCCGATGCATTTGGTAAACTTATCGCAAGCTGATCTGAAGGTGCTTAATGAGAAGAAAATCTTTTATATTCCTGCTTGGAAGGACGAAGCGAGGAAGTATCAAAGAGTTGTGTCAGTTTGTGTTAGAGAAGGAGTGCATGCGTGAAGATACAAGATTGAAGATTACGAGACAAGTGCTTAAAGATCAAGATATGAAGCTACTGCCAAGGGGGAGTCTGTTGGTGCATAGTGTCAGTAGTTCATAATCTAGTGTCTGTAATCGAGTCTGTAATGTTTAATTATGTTTTGTATGTTTAAGCGAAGTTACTGACAAGTTCGCTTAACAGGCGAACTTGTTAGTCAAGCGAAGTTATGGACAACTTCGCCTGAACATGCCAGGCGAAGTTGTCGTGTATTTATATACCAGCTTAAGGCTTGGTTTATAGTTAGCAGTTTAAGTTCGTTTCAGTGGTTCGAGTTCATTGTAACGTGAGGACGAGAATCTGTAACAGTGATATTACGTCACGTGTTTGAGTTATAATATATAACGTGTGTTCGGTTATTCGTGTGTTTGTTTGGTTTGTGTTCTATACTCGTAACGATCTAGGCAGGGATTCCGCATCTGAGTAGACCGAGATATCTCGTGCGATCCGTCCAGGGAACCTACACCGTCTTTGTGCATCATGTGCGGGTTTCACCTCGGGATCCGTGATAATCTTATGCATCACGATAGACGGACTAATTCCCCTCAAGTCTGCTATCGTCCACCCTAGTGCAGCCTTATGTTCTTTCAGCACTACCATCAATGCCCTTTCTTGATCTTCTTCTAAATTTGAGGCGATGATGGCGGGTAACGTATCATTTTCTCCCAAAAACACATATTTGAGGTGTTTTGGGAGTTCCTTCAACTCGACTACCGGAGGACTCTCAAGCGAAGGTCTCAATTTTGAGTCAATAGTGTCCGGTAGTTTCTCCACTTGTTGAGACCATGGTGGTTTCTCAATACTTGCAGCATACACTTCAACTGCTCTTTCCTCTTCCTTTAACTGATGTGAATGCTCTACTGCTGACCTGCAACAAATAGAACACTCCTCTGTGGCATCTTCCTCATTTTCATGAGGATTCAACCCGTCAATGATTTCAGCTGCGAAGCATTCATCACTCACCAAAGGGTTAGAAACGTTTGAAAAAACATTTAATCGAAGATTTTTATTCCCGAAAGCCATGTCAACTACCCCGGTTCGACAGTTTATTAAAGCATTTGCGGTTGCCAAAAAGGGCCTACCGAGAATCACGTTCGGTTGCCGTTTTGGGTCAACTCTAACATAGTCTAGAACCAGAAAGTCAACCAGGTAATAAAAGTCCTCGATCATAACAATTACATCAGTAACAATTCCCCTAGGAAGCTTAAGTGTCAAATCGGCCAAGACCACGGTGGTGTCCGCTTTTCTAAGTGGACCAAAATCATATTGGTCATATAAGCTTCCCGGGAGAATACTCACCCCGGCTCCAAGATCCAATAACGCCCTCGTCATTTTAAAATCGCCCACTTGAATGGGTATTATTGGTGTTCCCGAGTCTTGTAGCTTGGGTGGGAGGATTCCCGTCAAACCGAACTCACATTAGCCGTTAAATCGACTTGTTTGGGCATCTTATGAGTTCGCTTTTGAGTACACAAGTCCTTCAAATACTTAGCATATGCGGGGACTTGTTAATAGCATCAATGAGAGGTAAATTAATTTTTACTTGTTTAAAGATTTCCCACATTTCCTCCTGTTGTGGGCCCCTCTTTTTCAGTGATGATGTTGCGAGATTCACCAACGCCTGAGGAAATGGAACGGTTTTACCCGTGGGACCAGTTTCCTTGGCGCTTGGTGTTTCTTTTTCCTTTACCGATTCGTTTAAATTTTTAGTTATTAACTTTTTCGGTTCATTTATTGGTGCAGTTTCCACCTCATCATCACTGTTCCCATTTCCCCCCATATCTTCCACCATTCCTTCCACAAAGGAAGATGGTGGATTTACCCCGTTATCATAAACCTTACCATTCCTAAGGGTACTTACCTGGTTAATGTGGGTATTCTTTCCGCTGGAGGAGTTGTTACTCTTTTGGCTCGGATTCTTCAAGAGGTCACTCGGTAACTTGGTTGGAGTGCGCTTTAGGCTCGCCAATTCTTTAGCCAGTTGACTCACTTGTTTATCTCTTGCAGCATTTGCCTTCTCTTGGAGTTCCATCCTCTGATTCATTTGCTTCAATAACTCCATCACATCCTTAATAGACTCCTCTTTGTTACCAGATGAATTCCCTTGCCCCTGCTGGGAACTCTTTTGATACCCTTTATTGTAACCCCCCGAGTCTCTTTGATTGTACCCACTCTGACCGCTTCCCGAACTGTTACCATACTGTTTCTGGTTTGACTGATAACCTGTCTTCTGAAAACTACCTTGAAAGTTCGGGTTCTATTGTGTGTTCGGATTTCCATAACTGAAGTTTGGATGATTCCTGAGGCCCGGGTGATAAGTATTTGAGTTCATATTATTGTATTTCCTTTCACCCTGCACATAATTGACCTCTTCTTCTTCAATTTCCTCATCTTGCACAACCCCATAACTCGCAACCTCGTGTCCTAATTCACCACAACCTTCACATACCGGATATGTTTTCCCTGACTTTCCGGCTCCTTGTACACCTGCAACCAACAACCTGTCCATCTTCTTTTCCAATCTATCCATTCTATCATCTGACCCATGACTTTCAACTACTTTTACCACTGACCTTTTGACATCATGTCCGACTGTGCTTGTCTTTTTGAATTACTCACATGTATCTCCAAATGTCCCCAATCCTCGTTTTCGTCATTTGCAAGAAACGATCCATTCGTGGTGGCTTGGAGATCACGAACATCATCATTTGAGAGACTATCATGGACAAGTCCTCAACAATCGTTTAAACCTTTGGAATGATTCATAAAAGGTTTCACCTGTGATCTGCTGAAAGTTTCGATTGTTGTTGCGGGCCTCTGTGGTTCTCTAGGGGTATAAAACTCATCTAAAAACTGTTGTGCCAAATCCCCCCAAGTGAAAATACTGGCTGATGGCAACGATAAAAACCACTGCTTTGCCGCGTCTCTCAAACTGAACTGGAAAACTACCATCTTCACCTCTTCAGCAGTAAAACCTTGACTCGAGATAAGTGCGCATATCGAGTAGAAATCACTCAAGTGTAAGTATGGTTCTTTTGTAGCCTTTCCATGAAATGTCGGTAATCCCGTTAAACTGTTCTGCCTTACCGAAAAAGTTCTTCCACGTCTGACTGAATGATGATCGGTAGAGGATTCGTAGCCACTTGTGGAATGAAGTGGCTTGAACGCCTTTGACTGGTGGTGGAACAAATGCCCTTGGAACTCCATCATCAAAATCATAATACGATTGTTCATGGTGTTGTTGCCGTCTCGGTGCTCGATCTCTCCGATTTTCTGGATGATTCTGCCTAATTTCTTGGTCATCACGGGGATCTTGTTGCTGATATCGACCCCGCTGTTCATCTCTACGCTCCTCCTCCTCCTCAGAATCGTAACCAAAATCGTCCCCTATGTGCCAATTTTCTACTCGTGCACGAGCACGATCAATCTCGGGTTTTTCCTCTCTCAAATCATTCTGTCTTTGACGGTTCACTGGAGCTGATCTGATTGACAAGTTGTCATCTATGTTTCTGGGATTACGGTTAACATCTCTTCGGTTGAACAGATAACGGTTTCTGTCACGGTTAACGTTCTGGTTTTCTGGGATTGGTTGTTCTTGGTCATGTGGTTGGTAAGAATTTGGATCTCTTCTGCTTCGGTTACTCATGGTTTCTTCTTTTGGTGCTATGAATTCGGGTATTTGGTTTAGTGTGGGTTTCTGAGCTGCTCGGTTTTGTCTTGCTGTTTTCTCGATTTCGGGATCAAATTGGAGCGGCTCTTTCTCACGGGAATATCTTGTCTGCATCAACTTGTGAAGTTACCTGCAAAGACACAAACACTAACACCCCGCGTAAAATCAACAAAGAAAAAGTAAAAACAAAAACTAAAAAAAACTAAGCTAAACTAGTACTTTGCGCGTTGATTCCCCGACAACGGCGCCATTTTGATGTAGATGTCGTCCTCTAATCAAAAACAACTATTTATAAAGCTTAAATACCTATAATTAGTATGGGTAAGTAAGGTCGTCTCCACAGGGAATCAGTGGAAAGTGCAAGTAAAGTTTATTATTATTAAATATTATTCTAGGTGGACAGTCGATGTCCAGTAGTTTATAAAGATGATTATAAGAAAACACGGTTACTTGGAAAAGTTTGTAAACAATAATGAGAAAACGATTCACTTCAGGTTCAGGTAATGTGATAACCGACTAATCACAGATTCATAAGATTAATTGCGCAGTAATTACTAAACCTAACAGTTGGGTTGTGAGGACAAACGATACACTAACCGAATTGTTGACACAACTGAACTCCGGTTTACCCAATTATCAGTTTAAAATATGAAAATCAGTTATAAGCAATGACTAACTATTATTGGTTCAATGACATAAGAGCTAACCCTACATGTGATGAACACAACCAGAAAAGTGATGCAAAGTTTGACAATCAAAATCATAAACTGTTTAAACAATCAACTCGTAATGTAAAACAAGATTAAAAACAATCAATCAAGTTCATACTCATTCAAAACATAGAATCTGACCAAAGTTAGTTTACACAAAACCCTAGCCTAAAGTGAATACAGTGGTTTTAGCCTGACATCGGCATCACGAAAGATTCGCTTATCTGATGAGAGGATGAAAGCATGCGATGAACAGACGAACCGGAGGCTTCGGGATGATGCAAAATCGTCCTAGGGCTTGTACTTGGTTGAAGGAATGAAGGATTTCTCGAATGGGGGCTAAAAACTCAATATAATAGAGTTAGGTTTTAATTTCCCGTCTGGAGGACTTTAGAGCGTCTCTAAACTCTCTTAGCGCCGCTCTAAAGTCAACTTTCCTGATGTGAGTCTTTAGAGTATCTCTAAACTCCCTTAGAGCCGCTCTAAGGGTGTCTGACAGAATTTTCTTCATTTTCTTCATTTATTTTGCATCGGAAAGCTTGCCAATCATTATGAGTCTTCTACATCTTCGTTCCAAGCCCGTAATTCATCCCGATAAGCGTCCTTAACGTCAAGTATCCTGAAACACATAAACACGCTTGAAGTACCAAAGTTCACATAATATTTAAACTAAAATTAGACAAAAAAAACTTTAATAATATACACGAATTTTGCTCGACCATCACCTAGTGGAGATTTTTACAATACTGGTCTTGTGTATTACATGGATCTGATTAGAAAAAAAATAAAAATTGTCGGTTCACCCGCCGTGTAACATCCTACTTCTCGAATAATATAAAAAGAGTTTTATTTATTGTTTTGTGTGTTGTCAGTTAATTAAGATGAATAATAATAACTTAAGTGTGGTATTGGAAAAATAAAAGATGGATTAGACGAATGGGTTATGGGCCTTAAGGTCCATGGGCTTATCCTATACAAGCACCATAAACCTCCCTAAAACCCTCATTCGCATCCTCCTTGCCTCCATACACCTTCAAAAACACGCGCAAACACTCATAGACCTGTAAATGAACCGATCGTTGGGTGAACTGTTCGGAGGGAAGTTCGTTTACGTTCGTTTATTTAATAAACGAACGAACAAGAACAAAAAAATTTTGTTCGTTTAATTAAACGAACAAACATGAACATATATTTCGTTCGTTCATTTATGTTTATGAACGTTCATTTATGTTTCTTTATTTATGTTCGTTTATGTTTTTTTATTTATGTTCATTTTTGTATAAATAAAAAATAATTAAATATTATCTGGATATGTCATTTGCTTAAAGGTTTTATAATTGTAAATTTGCGTTCATTTAAATGTTTTAAGTTCATTTATGTTTCTTTGTGTTCATTTACATTTGTTCACATATGTTCGTTTATCTTTTTTCAGTTATACTCGTTTAGATTGTAAACAAACATAAACAAACACAAATTTCCATTTTTAAATAAACGAACATGAGCATAAATATTTGTTCGATAAGTGTCCGTGTTCTTTTAAAGTTAAATGAATGAACACGAACATGCCCTTGTGCGTGTTCATTTGATTCGTTTGCAGGCTTTCATTATTCACATTGATGAATACATCGGTCTCAATCTTTAGGCTCTGCTGATTTTATTTGTGTTCGTGAACACATTAATTTCCTTTATGAACAAACACGAACATCAAATCTCGTTCGGTAAGTGTCGTAAACCATTCATTAAAACACGTTATTTTTTTAACGAACTAACATGAACAAGACCTTATTTGTGTTCGTTTGGTACGTTTACGGCCCTAAACACTCCCCTACAAGCCGGATTCAGATATGGGCTAAGGAGTGGAAGATTTTGGGATTCAAGCCTCATCAAACAATAAGAAACACGTCTAGATCCACGTGTTGGTTAGATCCGAACCAAACCAAAACCCAGAAAGGTATTTTTTTATATAAAGGTTAAGTTTTAGACATTGGTTTGGCTTAAGATTCGATATGAAGGCAAATCGGGCCATTTATGTAACAATTCAGGTTTTCTCGTTTTTACTTTGTAACCGTTCCCCGACCCTTTTCTATGTTCGGTTTATTCTATCAATAAAATACCGCAATTATCGAGTTATCTAGTTATTTTAATATTATTATTTAATTATTTATGCAATATATATAAACAACTTTCAAGATAATACAATTGCAACCCTAAACCTATACTTTAACCCCTTTATGTACCCCTTTTAAAACTACAAGGACCAATTTGCAATTTCTGCTTAATATAATAACTAAACCCGTTAACTCATCAACTGAACCCATACTTGTGACCCTTTTCGCATACCCGTATACCCAATTAGTTGGCTTGGACCGCAATTGTCAATACTAACTTGGAAATAGAATAAAGATTATTGATATACCTGCCAAATCAAGCTCGTCGACACTCGTAATTATGTTAAATTGATCAATTGTGATACGAATTTCTAATAATACTAACCCGACATAACTCGTGTAGGGATTCACAATATAACAATCAATATAATTCAATTAAACCTTCGTACACAACCCTCATACCATCGTTGACAAAACCCCTATAATCAATTGAATTAGCATCCCTGTCCTCCTGTTCTTGGTCTAGTTATTGCCAGCCATTGTTCGCATCAGTTAACACTCCATATAACATTGTATAAGGTAATTAATTGTTGTTTCCAGTTCGTAATGGATCAGTAAACATAAACCCCAACATTAATTGAACGAATATTAACTGGTTAAATCAATTGATGATATAGGGTTTATGTAAATTGGGGGTTTTTAAACTGTTAGTATTTTAATTTTTGTTTCTCAATTTTTTGATGAGATGACTTCCAACAATAAGTTGTTAAACTAATATTTGAAACATTACTTATGAGAGCTTTCAACATTTTTTTTCTCATATTCATAGAACTTAAAGCAATCTGACTTTAATGTTGCCCTGCTAATCCTCTCAAACATCGGATTTGTTGTTTTCATCATCTATACATACATGTCATCTTCCATGATAGAAAATGGTTTCTTAGTTGTCAATACCCAATTAGCCATCTATTCTTTCATCTTAATGGCATCATATTTCCCAACGAGTGGAATCAATGGAGGAGAGGATTAGCAAAATGGGTTGGGCTACCTATTACTTATTTTGGGTTGGATATATACATGTATATATTAATATCTTGCTAGGCTCGACAACGCTCGCGAGTCCAATCGATCTTTATATAAAAAGCTCGAGCTCGGGCCCGATAAGCAAACGAGTATTTTTTTCAGGCTCGAGCTCGGGCTCGGGCTCGATTAAGGTTCGATCCGTTCGGTGTAACATCCCGAAATTTTTAAGAATAATATTATATGAAGGGGAAATTTTACTTTGAATTGGTAGAGAAATAGTAAAATAACAAAGATGGTTCAAGTGGGCTAATTAGATGGGATTAAATATGGACCAAGAAGGAAATATGGGCCTTAGGTCCATGGGCTTAAGGGAGTATAAATACCCCTTAAACCCTAATCCTTTCCATATTTATCTCTACACCATAGCCTACACCTTAGAAAACACACACAATACCATCTTATAACCCGAACCAAGATACGAAGGCGAAAACCCGAGCTTGTTGTTGCTGGAACGTCATGACGGACCAAAACAACGTCAAGGCTTAACCGTGTTCGTAGTTCGACTCGTTTAAGGTACGTTTATATCAAGAACTTGTTCGTTTAGGTCTGGATTACATCTAGATTTCATAGATCTGTTTGAGTGTGGTAAAAACAAATCCAACGAAGCTAAACTTACTGAAATTGGTTACAGTTTGATAGGTTAATTGTTAGTATGAAGAATCCGTTATATATATGCCTAAATCGCACCCCGTAAACATGGAAAATTGGACGAACAAAGGGTTAGGGTTTGTAGGCGCCTGGATTCCGAATCCATTGATACATAAATCGTGTTATTTGGTTAAGAAACGAAGGAGTATTGCAGATCTAATATCTGTTGACTGTCATTTGTTCTTATCAATTTTGACTTTGACCTCCGAGTCAAAATCTGGATAAGAACAGGGATGATTCGTTATAATTGACCAATCCGTTACGTGTTCATAACGAATGGGACTCATTCGTGTGACTTGATAACGAATGAGTCTTTAATTCATTATCTACCCATTCGTTACATTAAGATAACGAATCAAAAAGACGAACCAGAGTAACGAATCAGAAAGACAGACCAGATGA
>NW_027500413.1:0-35384 GCF_021521415.1 Bidens hawaiensis
TCACCAAGTGATAAAGATATATTAACTTTGCTTCTCTAGAATTATATGAAATATGGAAAGGAAACTACAATTACTCTATATTGATATGCTTGCTATTTGTCAATGTTTGATATAAACTTACACACTGACCAACTCATATTTATTCTTTGAGTATTGTTTCTCATGAGTTGGAATGTTGGATGGTCCTAAAGCTCTATAAATACATTAAGGATTGTGCTGTAAAAACAATTTTCTTACGAACTCTACGTATATACACCAAATAAGTTTAAAATTATAAGGCTAGCTTTCAGCATAAAGTTGTAAAGAAAAACAATAGTGGATTATCAAGACACAACTTATATGATTGCATCAACAGTGAGATAGTCAATATCTGGGGACCATTAAAATGAATTATGGAAGAGGCTTACAAGCTAAAGGCCACAGGATGATTTAATGGAATAATGGTTTAATATCCTTTGGCAGGTTTTCGTTAGTTGCGATGGGAATCGGGGCCATCGATCTAACTTGTTTCCAGCAAAACAACACGCACTACCACTTAATATCGATCTTAACAATACTAATTAACATGAAATTGTAACGTGAAGCTTAAAACTAAAAAGCATAGATTTAATTAGCATGTCTCCCACCCCACATGTCACTTCACATCTCAATTTCATAAAGTTAATTGTGTCACAAAATGTGAAGTCATTATCTAAGGAACATGAATTGCATTATACATAACAATAAAGATCATCAAGAAAATCATTTACACTGTAACGACTGAAGATTTTTAGCCAATCGACACGAAGAAGCACATGATCATGATCAAGACAGTAGTTACTTTTAACCTAAGAAATTTGCATTGTTATACAATAGCATATACTGTTTAATTAACCCATTGAAGATGCAATAGGGTCAATGATCTACCGCTGGAGAAAGGTAGACTAAAATCAAATTCACATCAATGGGAGCAGTCCCAGAAAATCGCTAAAAACTTATGTGTCGAATACCATAAAAAACTTGGGCCTTTACTAAAAAAAGTTTTTTTATAGAGCTTAACTATTAAATTTTTAAATGGGCTTATTGGCTATATATAATTCATGTTGTACCATTTTTTTAAACAAAAATGGGATTAATGAGTTGAGTAATTGGGTTTAAACATTAAGGTTGTGTTTGTTTTTGTTTATAAACGCCCTGCTTGCGGTGCGCGCATATAATGTATATATGTGTGAATCCTCGGGTGGGCAAAAGTAAAATTGCACTAATTTTGACGTTATTTTACTAATCTCGTGAAAATAACGTTAAAAGTGGCGGAAGGTTAATCAGACATCATGTAGTGGCGTTGATAGCCGAAAGACAAGGGCACATGCACCAATCAGCCGGTGTCCCGATGATTGAGTGCTATGTGCCTTATGTCCAAGGCTTGATGCAAAACTACTATCGAGCCGGGGGTCTCACCGGAAACAGCCTCTCTATCCCTATGGGATAGAGGTAAGGCTGTCTACATCTTACCCTCCTCAGACCCTACTATAGCATTGCTATTGGTGGGATATACTGAGTACGATGATGATGATGATTTGAGCCTATGTCTGCGGGCGCGCAGACATAAGCTCTTGAAGACTGTTTGTTAAAAAAAAGATCTGAAAACTGCTTTTATGGTCTTAAAAAATAAGTTTTTTTCACTATCTTTACACATCTTCACACTTCTTAACATCATACCAAGTACTAACACCCAATGTCCAACACCACCACCACCCACCGTCCCCCGCCACCACCACCCGCCGCCGCCGCCAACACCCACCACCACCGTCCGCCGCCACCACCACCACCACCAACACCCACCGTCTGCCGCCACCCACCACCACCACCACCGTTAACCACCCATCACCACCCCCGTCGGCCACAACCACCATCTACCACCACCACCACCCACCGTCCGTCGCCACCACCACCCGCCACCACCATCCACCACCACCCACCGTCCGCCTCCACCACCACCACCCCCGCCAACACCACCCGCCACAACCATCCACCACCACCATAGTCCACCACCCATTGCCGGCCACCATCACGGTCCACCACCCACCACCACAATCGTCCATCACCACCACCCACCGTTCACCGCCTACCACAATTGTCTACCACCACCCACTTCCATAGTTCGTACACCATTACCAATTATTTTAGCAGTCTATAAACGTTAAATGACTTTTATCTACTGTAATATATATGATAGGTAACTATTTTTCAGCTTATGCAGGCGATATCCAGTTTATAAAACAAACAGTATTATATTTTCAGATTGCAGACCTTTAGACCACATCTTCATTTGCAGACATTAAATCAGATGAAATCAGATTGCAGACAATTTTTGTCTTAAAAAACAAACAGCACCTAAGAGTACATATTTTTTAAAAATATATATTATATAAAAAAGTATTTAAAAAATTGGCCTTAACATGGTGTTTAGGCCAGAAATGGTCAACGCCAACCCCCCCCCCCCCCCCACCACCCACACAAAGCCGGCCCTTATGGGAGCGTTATTGTCAATGATATACCGCTAGTGACAGGCTCAAGTGCACATGAATACTTATCCTCTCCAAATACACATGGATTATGATCCTTCTATTCACTGTCAAGGGTGGACCTCCACTTATTGTGTAGTGTTCGGTCTAGCATGTAAACTTTTTTTAGAAGTATGTATATGTTATCGAATCAATCTTAATGAAATTTTGACAATGACCCCCTCTGACCCTGTGAGAAAATTTCTTGGGTCCACTACTGTTCACAATGGACTTACTTTGGTTTCATACCAGCGAATATAGTGTGTTTTGTTGACAATAAACTTACATATTGGTTTTTTCTTTTCTCTGAGTGAAAACTTCCTTAGACTGTTCTCTCTTGGATTTCAACTTGGAAAATCGAGTTTTCAAGAGATCCAATTTTCATTTGGATTTGATTTGTAATTTTCATTTTATATAGAATAAATTACTACATTTCAAAGTTTTAGGCGATTTTATTCAGGCCTCATTCAAATATCCAATTAAATTTTTTGCTTTGTCATTGTGTTGAACAAGAGAGCATATAGGGCTGGGCTGGGCTGTGGGCAGAAACTTGTTGGGTTCTTGCAAATAATTCTGTTTAAGCCTACAGAAGTCATAAATAACTAAATAAGGTGTTAGTTATAAATTACATTTAAAAACTGAATATATAAATAAAATTATAGAATATATAAAAAAACTATATTGTGGGCCTTAGTTTATATAAAGGGCCTAAAAATTTATCCAAAAGTCAAATTACACTTACGTTTTGTGCTTCTGGCACGTATGTGTTATATATATAATAACTGAAGTAATGATTAAATGTCGTAAAACTAGAACTCAACCAGCGAGACTGACTTTTAGTGTGCACATCAGGTTAATAGGTAAGCTTGAAGCAGGATAGGGAATGTTATGCAGGCTGAAGAATGAGTCGAATGACATTCGTTACAGTTGAACTTTAGTTGATTCGTTATGTTTAAAGACAATGTTTATGGTGTTATGTTTGATGTTTGGCTTCGTACAAATTCCGCTGCTATTATGTTCAAATTTGAAGTTTAAGAACTATATTGCATGTGTAAACCCAAATTTCTAAGATACTCTGGATCAAGAATGATAAACGATAATTAACGCACAACTTATAAATAACCGACTTATATTATAACCAGAAAATATAACTCAAAAAACTGATTACAATAACTTTGGTAGTGATGGTGGTGATTGTTGTGTTTGTTGTTGATGTTGTTGTTGTGTCTAACACTAACTTTGTACATGTATTTATACTAGCAACCCAACTTGGTCACCAAGCATAATATGTGGTCACCACTCAACTTGGCCACCAAGGTGAACTTAGGCAACAAGGTCAACTTGGCCAACAAGGTGAACTTGGCCACCAAGCATATGGAATGTTTCATAATACCCCTTAGACTTTAACCGACTTGTTTAAACCTCTTAGGCCCGGTTCGCCGACTTGTGACCCGGAATAGAAATTAATCCAACATTCACCCCCCTAATTTTTGATTCGGATTAGTAAGGTCTTCAACTCCAAGTAACTCGCGCATCTCCGTGAACTTGATTCTTGCAAGTGATTTAGTGAGGATATCGGCTCATTGCTCTTTCCCGCTAATGTGCTCAACATCGACCTCGCCGTCATTGTAGCAATCTCGGATAAAATGAAAGCGAGACTTTATATGCTTTGTTCGGTTGTGAAAAACCGGATTTTTCACAAGGGCTATTGCAGACGTGTTATCAACTTTCAACATAACTTTCTGTAATGCTTCTCCAGTCAACTCGCTCAACAACTCTCGGAGCCATACAGCTTGACATGCAGCTGCTGAAGCCGCCATGTACTCGGCTTCACACGATGAGAGTGCAACTGTCGCTTGCTTTTGTGAGCACCATGTAATTGGAGATTGCCCATAATAAAACACCTGCCCCGTGGTACTTCTACCATCATCCTCGTCTATGTTGTGAATACTATCACTATACCCGACAAGTCGTTTAGACCCATTCTTCCCGTACTTGATCCCATAACTCGTCGTGTTCTTCAAGTATCTCAATAGGTGTCGTATTGCCATACCATGAGATTCTCGTGGGCTTTGCATATATCGACTAACAATACCCACAGAGTACGCCATATCTGGACGAGTGTGTAATAAATACCGTAAGCAACCCACTACCTTTCGATACTCGGTTGCATCGAGTTCGACTTCATTCTCGGTTTTGAGTATTTCACACCATGATCCATCGGGACTTGAGACGGATTACAGCTTTGCATACCGGTCTCCTTTAGAATCCTTTTGGCGTATCCTTCTTGTGTAATTACTATCTCGTCCTCTTGTTGGATGTCACACCCGGCCCTGAGCGGCGGAAACAGCCGGGCGTGCACGAGTGGGGATTGATAATTAAGCACGGGCCATTGCAAAACATTCAAAGATTTTCATTGCGCATGAAATGTTTAATACAAATACATTACATTGTTTAAAGATTACATAAAAACATCCAAGTATAAAAACTGTTGAAGATTTCCACGCCATATCCCCTTTGCGCGGCGGGTACAACCACGCGCATCGAAGGGATAGAACTAAAATCTTCCAAAAAGCTAGTTTTAGATGTTCAGCGTGAGGTGCTCTAAGTGTGACTCCATGCGCTACCTAGTTATCTCCTGAAAGACACGTAAAAATATTTGAATCAGTATAAACTGAGTGAGTTCACAAGTTTTAGTAACTTGATAAATCGTATTGCATCATAATCTCGATACAAATCATTCTGAAACATAATTCTGATAGCATTATTAAACACATGCTTGGTAAAACATAGATCTATCAACATATTCTGATAAACTCGTTGCGCGGTTTACGCGCGAACATTTCTGGGAACTGTGCTCGTCTGTGTAAGTGGCGCTGCCACTACGAGCTAAAATAATGTAATACCGTCCCGCGGGTTACGCGCGGACACTTCTGGAAAACTGTGCTCGTCTGAGTAAGTGGCGCTGCCACTACGAGCGAATAATACTGTAATACCGTCCCGCGGGTTACGCGCGGACGTTGTGCCGGAAAACAAGGCGCTCGTCTGCGTAAGAGGAGCGACCTCTACGAGCGGGCTCAAACCCATAGTACTGCCCCATGACCATACTAGGCACTCGTCTGTGTAAGAGGTGCGACCCCTACGAGTGGGCGGATCAAACCAGCAGTCCCTACCCTTAGAGTTCCAATGGTAGAGTGATCACTTACTCGAATCTGGTGCACTAACATTGAAATACCATAGATAACTGTTCGCATTGCTCATCATGAAACATAACTTAAACACGTAATCGTTTGCATAGCTTGTAAGTATACCATGATAAAACATTATTTAAGTACGTGTCCCTCGCCCCGAAAGTAGTTTAAAAACAGTGAAAACAGTGAAAATAGGGGCTGTGAGACTCACCTGTGGTTCTTGTTAAGGGATTTAGTCGAGATTCGGGTTTTCTTGGTGTTGGTCTTTGAATTTGAAGGTCTAGAATACGATGAAATAGCAAGAAGTATATAAGAAATAGGAGAATATAAGGTTTGGAAAGTAGATCTCAAGTTTATAACCTCGGCTTACCTAGTAACTGGAACGGAATCGAAAATAATGGATGCTTGGGAGATGATTAGTGCAAGTTTGCAGTTCTATGAAGTGTGTTTTGAGGGATGATTTAGGTTACATATTTATAGGCAAACTCAAGGGAACACAGTCCCTTGCTTTAGGGGATTGAAATCTTTTCATATCTAAATGTAATGATGATAAAGTATGGAAGTTATTATTATTTACTTAAGAGTGGAGTGGTGGATAAAAGATTTTGATTTGATTTGGACAGAACATGCAGGTCTGGGGTTGGTGAGAATAGGGTGGCTGACAGTTGACTTTTCATGTTACAGTGTGCTTTTTCAGGTACTTTTGTCAGTGTACAGTAAAAAGTGGAAAATCTCTGAAACACGCTACTGTTTCCTTTCGGGCGGGAGTAATCTCCTTATAACTGGAGAATAGACTAAGTGTTCTGCGCGTATAACTTTGTGCGCATAGCTTTCTGCGTGTAGGACATTTCTTTGCTGCGGGTAGATACGTAACCTTCTCGCAGTTAGGGACATTTGAGTTTCATTTGTAGATTCTCCAGGTGGTCTTGGTATTTCAACATAGTGATCAGTCATGTTGAAGTCAATTCCATCTTGGAGCTTCAGACAAACTAGCTCTCAACGTTCCCGCCATGCGGGTAGGTTAGTTCCCCTCCCGCACGCGCATAATTGGTTTTGGGATGCACCCGCCTTAGCCTCATGCGTGACGGTCAACCCATTTTGGCAACATAAAGTTTCATGAAAAACATAAGGCCAAAACGTTCACGCATGGCGCATATAACAAATGCTCACGCTGGTTCTTAACATGGTGCGCTCGCGCAGGTTGCACATAACAACTGCACGCGCTGACTAACATGGCGCGCTCGCGCAGGGCGCACATAACAAATGCACGCGCTTAATATTTACAATCACCTAATTATTAGGTTGATTACTTAGCTTATGGGTTTGGGAATTTACCGGTTGTCACATTCTCCCCTCGTTAAACGAATTTCGTCCCGAAATTTAGGAGACGTTGCTGTCAGAAGCCATGCTCTGAAAGAGGTGTGGGTATTTCGTGCGCATCTGGTCTTCTCTTTCCCAAGTGAAATTCAGGCCCACGCCTCGAGTTCCATTGAACCTTTACTAACTTGATTTTGCTTCTGCGTAACTTTTGTTCTTTCCAATCGGTTACTGCTATAGGTTCTTCTACGAAGTGCAGCTGTTTGTCGATGTGAATCTCTTCCAACGGCAAAATCAACGTTTCGTCAGATAAGCACTTTTTGAGGTTGGACACATGGAACGTATTATGAACTCCACTGAGTTCGGCGGGTAAACGGAGCTTATAAGCAACCGGACCGATCCTTTCCAGGATCTCAAATGGTCCAATGTAGCGTGGATTCAACTTTCCTCGCTTGCCGAAACGGGGGACTCCTTTCCATGGAGAGACTTTCAAAAGTACTTTATCCCCTACTTGAAATTCCAATGGTTTCCTTCGCACATCTGCGTAGCTCTTCTGTCTGTCGCGCGCTGTCTTAAGGCGATCCCTTATCTGAAAAATCTTGTCTGTTGTTTCCTGGATCAATTCTGGACCAGTCATTTGCTTGTCACCTACTTCAGCCCAGCATAGTGGGGATCTACACTTGCGCCCATACAAAGCTTCGAACGGCGCAGCCTTAATGCTTGTGTGATAGCTATTGTTGTAAGAAAATTCAACCAATGGAAGATGAGTATCCCAGCTACCTTCGAAATCGATTGCGCACACGCGTAGCATATCTTCCAATGTCTGGATTGTTCGCTCGCTTTGCCCATCCGTTTGAGGATGATAAGCCGTACTCATGTCCAGACGAGTACCTAAAGCTCCTTGTAACGATCTCCAAAACCTTGAGGTGAACCGACTATCTCTATCAGAAATGATGGACACTGGGACTCCATGTTTTGAAACTACTTCTCGAATATACAATCGGGCTAACTTTTCCATCCTATCGGTTTCCTTGATCGGCAGGAAGTGCGCTGACTTAGTTAGCCGATCCACAATAACCCATATTGTGTCATAGCCCCCAGGTGTCCTTGGCAGTTTGGTGATGAAGTCCATAGAGATTTGTTCCCACTTCCACATGGGAATTTCTGGCTGTTGAAGCAATCCTGATGGTTTCTGGTATTTAGCCTTTACCTTCGAACACGTCAGGCACTTACTGACATACGTCGCGATGGCGCCTTTAAGATTGGGCCACCAATACAGCGTTTTAACATCTTGGTACATCTTGTCTGCGCCAGGATGTACGGAATACCGCGTCTTGTGAGCTTCGTTTAATACTTGCTCGCGCAATCCTCCCTTGAGAGGGACCCATATGCGGTTAGCGAAATATAGATTGCCGTTCTCTTTCAGTTCCAAACAAACTTCTTGTCTTTCTGAGTTAGCGCGGTCAGAGGTAGAGCTATCTTGGAGAAGTTCTCAATGAAGCGTCGATAGTAGCCAGCTAGTCCTAGGAATTGCCTCACCTCAGTTGGGGTTTTTGGCGCTTCCCAGTTTTCGATGGCCTTGACTTTGGAAGGATCAACGTGAATTCCTTTCTCGTTTACAACGTGACCGAGAAAGTGAACTTCTCTAAGCCAAAACTCGCACTTGGAAAACTTCGCATACAACTTTTCTTTCCTCAACAATTCCAAAATCGATCTCAAGTGTTGCTCATGCTCGGCCTTGGTCCGAGAGTAAATCAGAATATCATCTATAAACACAATCACAAACTTGTCCAAATATGGTTTGCATACGCGGTTCATCAGATCCATGAATACAGCCGGCGCATTAGTTAGCCCGAAAGGCATCACTAAGAACTCATAATGGCCGTATCTAGTTCGGAAGGCTGTTTTCGGCACATCTTCCTCATGGACCCTAAGTTGGTGGTATCCTGACCGTAGATCTATCTTCGAATAATAACTGGATCCCTGCAACTGGTCAAATAAGTCGTCAATCCTCGGTAAGGGGTACCGATTCTTGACTGTCAGCTTGTTCAGCTCCCTGTAGTCAATACACATTCTGAACGAACCATCCTTCTTCTTAACAAACAGTACTGGAGCTCCCCAAGGTGAAAAGCTTGGGCGTATGAAACCCTTATCCAATAGTTCCTGTAACTGATTGGATAGCTCTTGCATCTCAGATGGAGCTAATCGATAAGGCGCTCGAGCTACTGGCGCAGCTCCTGGGACCAAATCAATACGAAACTCGACTTGTCGCGGCGGCGGTAATCCGGGCAAATCTTCAGGAAAAACTTCTGGAAATTCGCGCACTACTGGTAAGTCTTCAATTCTTCGCTCGTCTCCTTTCTTCTCTACGACATGCGCCAGGAAGGCGTAGCACCCTTTCCTTAGGCACTTTCGCGCCTTTAGGCACGAAATCAGTTTCGTCGCAACTCCCCTTCTTTCCCCTTGAATTACCAAGGTTTCTCCGTTCAACAGTGGGATCCGAACCTGCTTCTCATGGCAAATAACTTCCGCGCGGTTCTCGACTAACCAATCCATACCTACCACAATGTCAAAACTTCCCAAGTCTATTGGCAACAAGTTAATATTGAACCCGTGACCTCCCATGACTATTACACATTGTTCAGTTCTTTCGTTCGCGCATAACTGCCTACCATTGGCTAGTTCTATAGTATAAGGCGTGTCTAGCCTACTGGTTGCTAAGCCTAGGGAGTTTTTAAACTCAGCAGATATAAAGCTCAGGTCAGCGCCAGTATCAAATAAGACAGATGCAAAATGGCCGTTAAGCAAAAACGTACCGGTTACCACATTCGGCTCTTCTTTAGCTTCACCCGCGCTGATCACAAAAGCTCTCCCGCGAGCTTGGTTTCCCCTTTGCGGGCAATCCCGACTGAAATGCCCTGGCTTTCCGCATGCGTAGCAGTTGTCATTGGCTCCAGCTTCTTTAGCACGGCAATTCACCGTCTTGTGTCCTGGCCTGTTACATTTGGCGCACGTGACGCTCGCGCATTCACCCTCGTGGTGAAACTTGCATTTGTTGCACCATGGGTAAGGGCCACTGTATCCTTTCCTTGATGGCTCCGCGGCTTGGATCGCGTAAACCCTTGCGCTTTCCTGCTTCTTGAACGGTGGCTGCTTGGAGTCGGACCCTCGGTGGTGAGAGTTCCACTTCCTCTTGGGATCAGAGGTTCGCTGCTCGATTCCGCGCGTAGTTAACATACCCGCACGGACCGTATCCCTTGTAAGGGTGATGGCCCGCGCTACCGCCTCATCAAAGGTTGGAGGCGCTGCGGCGTTGAGCGGAACCCTAACAACAGGAGGTAACCCAAAAATATACCTCTCGATCTTCTTTTCCTCCGTGTTTGCCATGTCTGGCACCAACTGGCAAAGCTCATTGAACCGGTTGTTGTAGGCGTCGATATCCGTTCCTACCATGGTGTGGTTCCAGAATTCCTGCTGCAGACTCTGGATTTCTGCGCGAGAGCAGAACTTTCTCATCATCATTTCCTTCAGTTCCTCCCAGGTCTTGTGGAGAGCAACTTCTCGCCCCAAAGTTTTCGTTTGAAGCTTCCACCAAGACGAAGCTGCCTCTTGGAACATGCAGGTCGCGTAAAGGACCTTCTGGTTCTCACTACATCCGCTAATGGAGAGAACTGTCTCCATCTTGTCAATCCAGTTGTAGAGCCCAATGGCCCCTTCGGTTCCCTTGAATGGCCAAGGCTTACAGGCCATGAATGTCTTATAGGAGCATCCTTTGTCCAAGGCTCCTGATTCGGGTTCTGGGGTCTCGTTCTGACGACCCTGACTTGATTCGGCCTTGCTGGCCTCATGTGTTGCGATCGCTTGCGCGATTATTTCCGCGAGTTCCTCGGGCGTCATGGTAATTCCCTTGGCTCTGGTTGGAGGCATTCTTGCTTAAACAGGGTGAAAATATATTAGACTTAGCGCATGTACTCTGAGTACATTATGTTATCATTATTTACTAGACAGTGTGACCCGTGTTCCTAAGTGTGTGTATAGTTTCTTTTGAAAATATTTTCTTTGAAAAATATTTCATGCGATTCCCCAACGGTTATAGTCTAGGTTAAAACTTCTTTTCCTAGTTCGCTATAACCAGTGATCTGATACCAATCTGTCACACCCGGCCCTGAGCGGCGGAAACAGCCGGGCGTGCACGAGTGGGGATTGATAATTAAGCACGGGCCATTGCAAAACATTCAAAGATTTTCATTGCGCATGAAATGTTTAATACAAATACATTACATTGTTTAAAGATTACATAAAAACATCCAAGTATAAAAACTGTTGAAGATTTCCACGCCATATCCCCTTTGCGCGGCGGGTACAACCACGCGCATCGAAGGGATAGAACTAAAATCTTCCAAAAAGCTAGTTTTAGATGTTCAGCGTGAGGTGCTCTAAGTGTGACTCCATGCGCTACCTAGTTATCTCCTGAAAGACACGTAAAAATATTTGAATCAGTATAAACTGAGTGAGTTCACAAGTTTTAGTAACTTGATAAATCGTATTGCATCATAATCTCGATACAAATCATTCTGAAACATAATTCTGATAGCATTATTAAACACATGCTTGGTAAAACATAGATCTATCAACATATTCTGATAAACTCGTTGCGCGGTTTACGCGCGAACATTTCTGGGAACTGTGCTCGTCTGTGTAAGTGGCGCTGCCACTACGAGCTAAAATAATGTAATACCGTCCCGCGGGTTACGCGCGGACACTTCTGGAAAACTGTGCTCGTCTGAGTAAGTGGCGCTGCCACTACGAGCGAATAATACTGTAATACCGTCCCGCGGGTTACGCGCGGACGTTGTGCCGGAAAACAAGGCGCTCGTCTGCGTAAGAGGAGCGACCTCTACGAGCGGGCTCAAACCCATAGTACTGCCCCATGACCATACTAGGCACTCGTCTGTGTAAGAGGTGCGACCCCTACGAGTGGGCGGATCAAACCAGCAGTCCCTACCCTTAGAGTTCCAATGGTAGAGTGATCACTTACTCGAATCTGGTGCACTAACATTGAAATACCATAGATAACTGTTCGCATTGCTCATCATGAAACATAACTTAAACACGTAATCGTTTGCATAGCTTGTAAGTATACCATGATAAAACATTATTTAAGTACGTGTCCCTCGCCCCGAAAGTAGTTTAAAAACAGTGAAAACAGTGAAAATAGGGGCTGTGAGACTCACCTGTGGTTCTTGTTAAGGGATTTAGTCGAGATTCGGGTTTTCTTGGTGTTGGTCTTTGAATTTGAAGGTCTAGAATACGATGAAATAGCAAGAAGTATATAAGAAATAGGAGAATATAAGGTTTGGAAAGTAGATCTCAAGTTTATAACCTCGGCTTACCTAGTAACTGGAACGGAATCGAAAATAATGGATGCTTGGGAGATGATTAGTGCAAGTTTGCAGTTCTTTGAAGTGTGTTTTGAGGGATGATTTAGGTTACATATTTATAGGCAAACTCAAGGGAACACAGTCCCTTGCTTTAGGGGATTGAAATCTTTTCATATCTAAATGTAATGATGATAAAGTATGGAAGTTATTATTATTTACTTAAGAGTGGAGTGGTGGATAAAAGATTTTGATTTGATTTGGACAGAACATGCAGGTCTGGGGTTGGTGAGAATAGGGTGGCTGACAGTTGACTTTTCATGTTACAGTGTGCTTTTTCAGGTACTTTTGTCAGTGTACAGTAAAAAGTGGAAAATCTCTGAAACACGCTACTGTTTCCTTTCGGGCGGGAGTAATCTCCTTATAACTGGAGAATAGACTAAGTGTTCTGCGCGTATAACTTTGTGCGCATAGCTTTCTGCGTGTAGGACATTTCTTTGCTGCGGGTAGATACGTAACCTTCTCGCAGTTAGGGACATTTGAGTTTCATTTGTAGATTCTCCAGGTGGTCTTGGTATTTCAACATAGTGATCAGTCATGTTGAAGTCAATTCCATCTTGGAGCTTCAGACAAACTAGCTCTCAACGTTCCCGCCATGCGGGTAGGTTAGTTCCCCTCCCGCACGCGCATAATTGGTTTTGGGATGCACCCGCCTTAGCCTCATGCGTGACGGTCAACCCATTTAGGCAACATAAAGTTTCATGAAAAACATAAGGCCAAAACGTTCACGCATGGCGCATATAACAAATGCTCACGCTGGTTCTTAACATGGTGCGCTCGCGCAGGTTGCACATAACAACTGCACGCGCTGACTAACATGGCGCGCTCGCGCAGGGCGCACATAACAAATGCACGCGCTTAATATTTACAATCACCTAATTATTAGGTTGATTACTTAGCTTATGGGTTTGGGAATTTACCGGTTGTCACATTGGACTACTTCGATTCCGAGATAGTAAGTCAACTTCCCGAGATCCGACATCTCAAACTTGGTCGCCATACCCTTTTTGAAATCGGAAATTATACTCGAGCTTGTACCTGTCACAAATAAATCATCCACATACACGGCTACAATCAAAACATGTTTCCCATCCTTCTTTCGGTAAACCGATTGTTCCTTGGAACATTTTTGAAACTTCATGTCTCCTAGGATGTTATCGAGCTTTGTGTTCCAAGCTCGGGGAGCTTGCCTTAACCCGTACAAGGCCTTTGACAAGTTTGTAAACTTTTGCCTCCTCGCCTTTTTTAAGTCAATCCCGGGTTGTTGCACGTAACCCTTTGCAACCAACCAAGCTTTATACTTGTTTATCGTTCCATCCGCATTTCGTTTAATTTTGAACACCCACTTTAACCCGATACATTTTGCACCATTTGGAAGTTCGACTAACCTCCATGTTTCATTCTTGTTTATCGAATCGATCTCGGTATTCATAGCTCAAACCCATTCTTGGTTCGACTTAGCCTCAAAATAACTACTCGTTTCACCACTTGCTGTGAGAAGCAATTGCTCATAGTCAGAGTTAATAAGTAACACATAATCTTCTTGTAATCTTCTTGGTAAAATCGAGACTCGGGTTGAACGTCTTAGACCCGTTTGGGCCTCATTATCACTCGAATGGACCCGTGACCCATTACTCGTCGACTGAACTTCAGAGCGGGTTGAGGAATTAGACCCGATATGACTTGGTTCGGTTGAGTCGTTGGACTCGGGTTGAACTGATGATGTAGGTTCAGAGCTTGGGCTACCCGGGTTGCTTCCAGACGTTTCTTCAATGGTGGGTTCAATTTGACCAGTTCCATTGTCAACCGCACCCCCCCCAAACAATAGAAAACATACCCGGCTCGTAGTCATTCTTCTCAACTTTCTTTACCCAATTCCACACTTTGTTTTCGTCAAACACAACGTCCCGACTAACAACAATTTTCCGGGTGTTCGGATCGAAGAGACGGTATGCTTTTGAACCCGTCTCCGACCCGAGATAAACGAGTTGTCTTGACCTATCATCAAGTTTCTTTAGATGTACACTATCAACTTTAGCATACGCCATGAACCCAAATACTCGAACGTGTTCAATAATCGGTTTCTTTTTCTTGAACCGTTCATATGGAGTTTGATCAACCAAGGCCCGGGTTGGGACCCGATTGATTAAAAAGGTTGAATGTCGGAACGCTTCTCCCCACATATAATTTGGTACTTGCATTGCCTTTAGAATACTCCGCACCATCCCCATTAAAGTTCTGTTTCGCCTTTCTACCACGCCATTTTGTTGCGGCGTGTACGGGGCGGTTAAATGCCGAATAATTCCACTTTCATCGCAGAACCGATTGAAATCACGTGAAGTGAATTCTCCTCCCCTATCGGTTCGAAGATTTTTCATTGGTAAACCCGCCTCCGTCTCGATTAGGGCTTTAAACCTCTTAAAAGTTTCAAACGCTTCACCTTTTTCTTTCAATAAAAACGGTCACATATATCGTGAGTAATCGTCTATAATAACAAAGACATACCTATTACCCGAGATAGTGGATGGGGTTATTGGACCGCACAAATCACCATGAACTAACTCCAAAGGTTGGGTTGCTCTAAACGAGGATGTGGTCGGAAACGAACGCCTCGTTTGTTTACCCACCAAGCACGATTCACACAACTGATTTTCGTGTTCAACATGTAGTAAACCTCGTACAAGATCCTTCTTAGCCATCGATTTCATTAACTCGAAATTGATGTGCCCAAGTCTTGCGTGCCAACGCCATGCATCATCTTCAATCTTCGATTGCAAACACACGGGAGCTCCAATTTTCATTCGTATTTTGAAGAGTCGGTTTTCGGATCTCTTGACCTTCATGAGTAACCTCCTGTTCTCATCGTACATGATCAGAATATCGTGTTTCATCCGAATGTCACATCCGGACTCTGTTGCTTGACCGAGACTTATTATATTATTTTTTAACTCCGGAATATAATAAATCTCGGTTAGCAAGTCTTGGTCACCCGATTTTCCTTGGAAAAGAATTGAGCCTTTTCCCTTGATTGAACAAATGACCCATCTCCGAACTTAACCCTCCCGGTTATGTTCTCGTTTAACTCTAAAAAATATGATCGGTTTCCCGTCATATGATTACTTGCCCCATTATCCAAATACCGTACATCATCTTCGACCCGCTCGGTCTCGTATTTCTTTGGTATTAGGTTTTGTTCATTTAAGAACACAACTTGATGCATATACGCCGCATCATCAAAAATTTCACGGGCTTGAGTTTTGTTTGCTTCTTGACCCTTTTGAACTCGGTCCGGGCAACCGGATGCAAAGTGACCAAACTGGTCACATCGGTAACATAAAATCTTTGACCGATCTTTCTTCACCCTTACTTTTCCCCGACTTGATGACCCTTGTTCGGTACTAGGGGTTCGGTATTGGCCATTGAAACGGCCTCGACCGCGACTTCGACCTCCTCGTCTTCGTCCCCCATTAGATTCAAAACTTCTATGACCTGATGAATCATATTTACCGAATAAAAGTTTACCTTGGTCACCCCCTTGAATTTCTTCTTCTCGGATTCGCTCCTCATAGACTCAGAGTCGGCCTACAACATCTTCAAATCCCGTTTTATTGAGACCAACATTTGCTCAAGTGAAGCAACCATTTGAATATACTTCGATCTTGGGAGACTTTTGAGAAACTTCTTTACCAACCTTGCTTCATCTATAACTTCTCCGAGAGCTGCTGATTTCGAGGCAATGCTCGATAACTTGCCCTCAAAGTTATCTATGGAATCTGACTCGTTCATCTTCATATTGTCAAATTCCATTGACAAGGTTTGGAGACGTGCTTCTCTAACCCGTTCGGCACCTAAGTGTCGGGTTTTAATTGAATCCCACATGGCTTTAGCAGTTTCTTGATCTCCAATTTGCATGATCAAGGTTTCGGGTATGGATTGAAACAACAAGGCCATAGCCATGTCATTTTTGTCTTCATCAGAGACACCCGAGTTGATGGTGTCCCAAACTTTGTGAACTCTTAGGACTACTTTCATCCTCATAGCCCACACGGTATAGTTCGTTGTAGTTAACATTGGACATTGAACGGAAGATGGCCCGTTCTCTTTCCCCTTTGGCGGCGGCGGTGGAGTCGTGTCACCCATGGCTACTCAAACCCAACTTGTTTGAATAAAGTAACAACTGAACGAACTATGCTATTGACAATGACAACAACTTCTTTGGGAGATCAAACCAACTTGTTCGATCAACCACGATAACAACTTCTTCAGGAAATCAAACCAACTTGTTCGATCGAGACACCTTCTTTGTTGGCCGTTAATTATCGCGTTCTTGAACCGAGATCTGATACCAATTCAAGAATGATAAACGATAATTAACGCAAAACTTATAAATAACCGACTTATATTATAACCAGAAAATATAACTCAAAAAACTGATTACAGTAACTTTGGTAGTGATGGTGGTGATTGTTGTGTTTGTTGTTGATGTTGTTGTGTCTAACACTAACTTTGTACATGTATTTATACTAGTAACCCAACTTGGTCACCAAGCATAATATGTGGTCACCACTCAACTTGGCCAACAAGGTGAACTTGGCCAACAAGGTGAACTTGGCCACCAAACATATGGAATGTTTCATAATACCCCTTAAACTTTAACCGACTTGTTAAAACCTCTTAGGCCCGGTTCACCGACTTGTGACCCGGAATAGAAATTAATCCAACACTGGATTCATGGCATTTTACATTTTTAGACCGGTCGACATGAACTTTGTTACTACATGACCCGTTCAGTTCGGTCAGATCACACTCGCCAACTATTTTAATTGTTCAACTCTTTCACATTACGTAAAAACAATTGACACAATTTGTAGAATTAACTAGAACTTTTGTACAACTTGCTTCAACTATTATGTAAATTGCTTGGGACTTCTATAGGGATGCTACCCACTGACAGGTATCATAAGTCAAGAAGATACAATAAAAGTATATAATCGCTATTATTGATCATAAGGTGAGTTTTTAAGTGTTACTTTTGAAGGTTACACTCTAAAGATTATTTTAATAATCATGTGTGTGTTTTGTGAACATATTTTAAAATGCGAGCACTTTTGTGCCCATTTAATCGTTGAGTATACAGTGCGGATGTTATTATTTGACTTTATATCGTTATCGGAAGTTACTTTGTAAGAAATGGTGTCACTTGTCATGGTTTAGGATTTAGGGCATACATTATATCCGCAAACATGAGCCTCTTCTCGTCATGTCACCTCATGACCACGCACACATTATGTCGCATCTAAGTGATTAATGGCGCGGCTTGAGCCTAGTCATGTTTGTGGAAAAAAAGTGAATGTTCAAGGTGGTGAAGTAGCTATACTCAAGTACTAAAAAAATTAAGCTTGTTTTTACACTATGAACCCAAACAAATTTCTCAACTCAAACAACCCCTTCAATCCAAACGATCCCAACTCCTGTACAATTGTCCCGTATTGATCAAATGCAATGTTATTTCATACAATTTAATTATTCGGGTTTGATATTTATCTGTTGGAATAAACTCTTATTTAATCTCTCTCTCTCTTATAAATTTTGATCTGGTTTACTTATTCAATATTTTTATAATATGAGGTCGATCGTTGTTAACATATTATTTTAAACAAGTTTAAAAAGAATCACACAAGGTTATTAAAATTCAGAATGAACATATTAAATCACAAGCCATAAGCCGATTCAAGATGAATATATACACGTTAGGCGTCTAGCTCGAATTAAACAATATGAGTTGACTCATACACTTGAGTCCGAATCAATATTAATTATCGAACTCTCTCACGAACTCTCATAAACCAATCCATTTATGAAAGAATAAGAAGTAAATTCATTTGATTCTTGTACGACTAATGTGATGTATTTGGAAGACATACAATGTAAAGGTTTTTCACCAGTAATAATGCACACCCATTAAGATTGGTTGAGGAGATTAAATCAACCGTTTTCTTATGCGCTGAGAATAAGAAGAAAGCAATAATTTTATATCGGCCTCTTCATTGTGTTGCGTATTTTAGCTTTCTAACATGTGTTTGTGAGTGATACTCATTTTGGTTTTAGCATGTTGCTAGATAGTCAATTTTCTTCTACTATTATATCCGTGGTTAAAAAAATATAATTTATTCCTTTAATGAAAATGTTTAAATTCCATCATTGTTTAACCAACCCATATAGGTTATGATACAATCCACGTGAATATGAATGCGTTTCAACTTTTAAAAGAAAAGTAAAAGATAAATTAATTCGGTCTTCCAACTTCTTTTTACTTGTACTCCAAATCATTATACTTCACAGTTTTTCATGATACCTTCTTCTACAGTTCCTTTGACTAGTTTTTCATGATCCCTTCCAAATTAACGGACTGTCACTAATATTCATAAAAAGACTTGAACGATTGCATGGAGCTATTATTATCACTGACAATATTGTGTATGTAACATGTATATACTTACATTTTTGTTTCTATGTATGTTTATAAATCTCTAATGTAAATTTAACTAACTTTTTAATAATAAAACCGAATTCATATGTAATTTTCGAACAAAATTCATATATTTCTTTTAATAACAATTCCTAGTCTTTTTTATGTTAATACGCCATAGCTTGCATTATGCAGGATTTGATCAGTCTCAACTTTTTTGAGTTTTTTACTAAAATAGGGTGGGTGGAATAATTATTTATCAAAATTGGTGATTTTAAAAGTATTTACCAAAATAAGTATTTTTTGTTGTGAAACAAGCCTAATCACTTCCAAGCAAATATTTATATAATCACTGTATTAACCTATTATGGTATAGCATACCGCACACACGTCTTACATATATTTGTCATACTTTCAAACATCAACAAATATATCTAGTGTAATTATTTTTCAAACATAGATTATAGAAACTTGTATAGTGAGTTCAAAAGCTATCTCAAAATAAAACAATAGTAAAGAATGATAAGTAACACAAAAGAGTTCAAATTTTCAATTAAAAGTATATATTCCACATATAAACATGTATATGATAGCATCAATAAAAACTCACTAATGCAATTAATTAAGTTAAGTGATAGTATACAGTAAAATATTTTGTTTTTCTTTTAAGCATATTATAGGTTAATAACAACATGAAATTCTTAAAAGGATAAAAAAAACATATGTTAACTTATATGTTAACTTGATTTCATATACAATCTCCAAAAATATCTCAATCTCATACCATTCGAACAAATTTACTATCTATTATTATTGAAATTATTACCATTCGAACATATTTACTTTCTATTATTATTGAAATTATTATTATAATTAATAGACCGATTTGTAAAGGTATCATTCATTTTTTTCATACAATCTTCATAATTCACACAATAAAAAAAATGTATACAAAAAAAACGTAGGAATTATAAGCTTCTCATGACATCTATATATATATATATATATATATATATATATATATATATTGGAATATATATCATACTCAAAATAATAAAAAATCATTCTTGAAGGACCGACCTTCAAGCATACAGTAAAAAAAATATATATTGTTGTGCATAATAAGCAATGACATAAACATGTTGATGTTCGGTAGTTTAAGAAACACAATAAAATATCAACTTTCGCAAATTTAGTTTCTACTTTCTCATACAATATTCCATCAAATCTTCAAGCCACAAACCAAATTATTTAATGCACAAAACTTTTGCAAACAATGTAAATAAAAGTTACTATATGTGATTGAGTTCTTTTTAAAATTTTAAATTTGAAGCGGATTCTTTCTAATTCAATATACTAAGGTTTCAAACCCCACAAAAGATAACAACAACTAGAAAATTCTCACAATGGTCATCATTATACTTTAACAGCAAGGAACCGTAAGCATCTAAAAAGTCAACAACTCAACATCAAGATAGCAAGTGAAAAAAAATCTTCGTCTCTTAAAATATATACTAACCCAAATTTCATCCCACAATTAGTTATCATAAAAATAGTAACTAAAATACAATACACTACACCAATAAAGAGTTATGAAAGCAGTGGAAAAAAAAACAAATTACCAGAAAGCCGAAGTATCATTAGGGAATTTGCAAGGTTTAAAGACAAAGAGCCGCCAATATCAAATCTATCGAGCAGAGCCGGCTAATACAATGATGCGATCCAACTCCAAAAGCAATTCGTGCTGATAACGTGTTGTGAAACAAGCCTAATAGCTAAAGAATAAGAGAATACATGTAGGGAGAAAATAGAGAGATTTTATTAATAAGGTGTGTTTCACAATGATGTATAATAAGATGTATATATAAGAGAAGATAACTTGGACAATAAGCCTAATCTATATTAGGTATTGATAACCACCATAATATATATTTATAACATTTTTATTGAAAACTTGTTTTTTCTCACTCTTGATTTAATTGGGAATTACTTCTAAAAACTAAAGTAATTTTTATTGAATAAAATAAAGACATTTTATTGCATAACTGTATTTTTTTTCTTTTTCGAAAGTTGTTTTAAATGTTTATTAACTTTTCTCTACTATGTATAAAGAGTGAGTGAATGACCTCTTAAAAGTTAAAAGGTCTAACAAATATTGCTAAGTTTACAAGTTTTAATGCATGCATTAACTTCTTTTTAAGGGTAAATATGTCTTTCTATCAATACTTACATCTTGACCCCTTAATTTTTATCAACTTTTACTATATAAACAATAATTATATTTTTGGCCCCTCAAGTAAAACCAACTACCCCTCACGATTTTTAAAAGATCATAACTATTTCATACGTTTATATTTAAAAACAGAAACTACACCATAAAAAACGAGAATTTTGTTCTCTTTAAGTTGAGTATAGTAATGCTATATTTTGTAATTTTAAAAAATTTGCATGTTACACGAATACGATTTACGACCGACAACTGGGTTTTAGCAAGGCGTTTAACATCGTCGGGTTACACCGACACTGTTTAAGCGTTTGATGTCGGGTTACATGCGTACCGACATCGGTTACGAGCCAGATGTCGCGTTACACACGTGGCGACGTTAGATTTCATGCGTTCAAGCGCGGGTTACCCAGGTACCGAATCTGGTTACGCATCCGATGATGCATTATGCGTTTATGGTCGTCAAGTTACGCTCGTACCGGTAACATCTATGTGGTCGATGTGCCTTCGTTACATGTTTATCGACATTGATTAAAAGTTTGATATTGCTTTATGCAACAGATGTGGGTTTGTGTTCGTTCCAATGTTGGTCGACGCGCATGGCGAGCCTGGCGCGCCTACTATCGTCGGGTTGTGCGTGCCATATCAACCTATTCTGATCAGTTGGAAAATAACACCAACCCATTTTGACACGTACATAATCACGCAATATATGTTGCAATTTTGCATGCACATAATTACGCATAAAGAAAGATAAGTACACACCTTCTATGATAATTACACAACATATTTTTATAATTACGCATGACTATAATCACACTTATTATATGCACGACACACCTAGGTATAACGAAAATCATTTTTTTTCTTTAAAAAAATAGTATAGCAAAAAAAAGTAGTTTGCTTTTTTAGAAAAGAAAATACTTATGTAATTTTTTTTAAATGCTTGATTTTATGGTGTTGTTTTTTATATAATAGTGTCGTGGAGAAAAGTTATCAATGTGTTAAAATTTGAAGAATTATGCTTAATTTAGGTTCTCGTATAAGGAGGAGAAAAAAATAAATGCATATAAAGTTCAATAGTTTAAGTAAATACAAGTGTTAAAACACATTAGAAATCTTATAAATAATTTATCTTTTTGTTTAACGTTAAACATTTATTATTCTATAAACACAAGTTCAGTCCTTATAACAAGCAACTGACTTACTCAACTTTTTGGTTAAGTAAAGGCTTAGAATTAATCCATCGACATGATTAAGTTATATGTGTGATATTTATGATAATAAATTGTAAAGTTGAGCCAAATTGAGTCAATGAGAAAACATATGGTCCTCTTGCAAGATCTAATCGCATAATGTGATACGTACACGAGACGATTACGTTAACAATTATTGATATACGTTGTTGTTCATACATTACATAAGTTAAGCCTATAGAGAATTCGGCATGGTAACATTACACGGAGAATAAATATGGCGTAGATATCTACGTATATTCATTAGGAAATGCCTATTTATAAGCTACCCTCATTCGTTAACCATCACTAATGAATGAGGTCTCTCATTCGTTAGACACACCTAACGAATAAGGTTTCCCATAAAGAATGACATCCCATTCGTTAAACATCCTCAACGAATGGACATTACATTATCGAATGAGCTTTCATTTGCTAAATCCCTTAGCGAATGAGCTTAATCTACAATGAATGGACCTCATTCACTAAACATGCCTAGCGAATGAGCCATATTACATTAAACATAAAGACTAAACTACCCTTAACTTATTCGATCAGCTGTGGACGACAAATCATACACTGACAGTCAAGCATACCATCTCAAGTTTAACTTGAAGCCTAGCCAATTCAGCTCAGAATGAAGTTCGAGTCCAGTTCGAGCTAGCCCTGGTTTGGATTATATTAGCTCGTTAACAACCTTTAACTATTGTTCGCCGCCACATTGCACGGGCACTCTACTATTTTTATAAAAGTATATGCAAACAATTCTATCGTTTTGTTTTCTTTTAAACTTATGTATAACTAATTATATTAATATTTGTTTTATCTTTGTAATTTACGTGATATAGAAATTAAAATATCAACATAATATGTTTTCATCTGTTTATAGAAAGGTTTGAACATGGAGTTTATCATAAATTTTAATATTGATTATGAACAATGGTTTTTTTAACGTAAACTATAAGGGTAATAGTAACGTACAAACTGAACTGATTTAGAACGAACAATAACAATACCGTATATGTTTTTTTACAGTTTTCTCTCATTTTAAAACATGTGTCAATACTTTCTTGATTAAATAAAGACTTTCTTTTTTAGCTTTTTGTCTTTCGGTAGTTATAGCGAGTGCTGGTAGCGTAACGACCTGAATCGATACCAACCAAATTCTCAGTGGCTATATCTTGCTATTTGTTTTGAAAATGACGTTCTGAAAAAAGAATTGAGTTACATTATACATAATTGAAAATGTATATTAGATATACACAATATTAAATAGTAAAAGTTTTTAATATTATTGTAGGTTTTTTTTTTCACTATAACATGTCACTTAATGCAATGAACTGGTTTTTTTAAACTATGTTTAGCGTTTGCAAAAGTTATAATTGAATGATTTTAAAAACTAAAAACCAAAACGTTAATAAAAATACTTTTGAATAAAAAAAAGTTATTTAGAAAAATTAAAACATTTTTATAGAAAACGCTTTTATATAAAGTTACAAATGCTTTTTTTGTAGAAGAACCAAATATGATCCGACAACATGTTTTTTATTTTTTTAATAGAATTCTTTTTCTTAGTTTCTTTAAAAGAACAATTTTTTTTTAAATTAAAACTGTTTATATTAAAAAAGATAGGAGTGAGAAAAACAAATTTTTAATAAAAATACCTATTTTGGTAAATATTTTTGAAATCACCCATTTTGGTAAATAATTATTCCACCGACCCTGTTTTAGTAAAAAACTCCAACTTTTTTGTTGTAAAAGACACACCTTAACGATCAATATGAACACAAAATTCATATCCAATGATAACTTTAATCAGTTATATAAATGTCATAAAATGACTATTACGAGAGACCGCGAGTTGTAGTTTTGTTACTTAACCTTACAGAAAAGATAACAATGAAAACAGAACATAATATGTTTTTGCCTTTTTGGATGCAATAATGAAGATAGAATTGTTCTTAAAACACAAACACACACATATATATATATATAAAAGTTTTACTGATAGACCGATGATTTCTTTACGTGAGAGCTGATCAAGGGACTTAACCAAAACTTTTGAGACGCAATTGGAATTATTACGTATAAATAACACCTTTTTTTTTTATGGAGGGTGCCTACCCGCATTCTCCTAGTATAGGTCCACTCCTGGTTTTACTTAAGTTATTAATGTGTTTTTTATATAATCCAAACACTAGAGTCTCAATATATACTTTTATAAAGTGATCTGTCTGTCTGTGTTACATGAGTATATCCGCCTTATTTTGCTTATCTATGCAACGTATAAAATGAAAATGTTAGATATATAAATTAAGCTAATATAGAAAATGAAAACTACTAAGAATGTAATATGAAGATTAATTATCTTTTTAGTTTGTTAAATGTCACATGCAGGGGCGGACCCACATAATGTGGATCGGGGTCCCGGGACACCAATGTTTTTTAAAAATTTATTAGAAGCGGTATATTAAATTTTTTGAGGACCTCATAAGATTAAATACTTGGAACCCATACTATTAATGTTGATGTGGTCTGGTGGAAAGTCTCTTGTTTTATCTTTGAAAGGTCATGGGTTCAAGTCTTACAAGGCTCAGTTTTTGGTTTTTTGTGTTAATTTTTAGTGTTAATCAATCATTTGATTGCTAATGTTGCAATGATAACTTTGGAAACATTCAAACACCTCTAAAATACATATCATTGTTTTCAACTTTATGTATGGTTTTCTTTAGAAACATTCAAACACTTTAAAATATCAGTTTTATTTTTCACTAGTTTAAGTTAATGGTTTTCAACACATGCTTACGAAAGGGTGGATCTAGGTTCTATCTCAAAAATGTTTAAGAAAGGGAAAACAAAGTGTTTATGTGTCAACCCGACCCATTTTGACCCGTTCAGGTAGTGATGATTGAAAAGAAAGTTTTATTATGATATTGTTTTTTATTATGTTCTTCGCCTCGACCCGACCTGAACAACGACCGACCCGAAAAATTTGAACACCGAAAATATGGGACCCCATTGGAAAAAAAATCCTGGGTCCGCCACTGGTCACATGTTTTAGTCGTTACATAAAGAATGTCCCATGTTTTTCATTAGAAATTCAGTCCAGTCCACGACGTAGCACAAAGAATTTTAGCAATCAACGCTGACATGAGACAAACATATACAGTACAAGTTATGATTGCTATCTATTGCTTGAATTGAATCTTGGTAATTGGTATAATATTTAAGTTTCCTTGTATTTTCATCTGTGACAATCGTCAATTTCAGGTTAACTCCGTTAACTCAACTCCGTCAATTCAAACTTTAAGATCATTGAATCTATAACGCACACATCATTACATTTAAACTAGGGTTTAAATGACGCTTAACACTTACTACATGTGTAGTCTTTCGGGATTTGCACCGAAACGCAAACGAGTTGACGCAAACGATTGATAAATAAACGAAAAACGTCAAAACAATAATTATGTGATAATTATGTGTTAGACTTATGTGTTATGTGATAACATGATTATAAACGTTAACTCAAGACGAAAACAAGCTAGTTAGGCTAGAAAAACAACACTTGAAAGTAGAGGGACTAGAGTGTAACTTGTATATCTATAAATATAACCTTAACACTTAACCCTAACTTATTATTGTAAACCTACAAGCTCCGATCGGCCCCTCCCTTGCTCCCTCTTGGCTGCCGTCCACAAGCACACACACATACAAGCCCTAATCAAGTGTTTAATCCAAGAACTAGGTGCTAGGAAGGTATAATTGATCATCCTTTACCTTCTTGTTGTTTAATTTTGATGTTTAATGGGTTAATTAAGAACCCTAGGCAGCCGATTTTTATATGTATGTATGAGTTAACATGATGGTTGTTGAATTCATGATGATTGATAACTAGTATTGATGTTGTTGCTTGATTGATTGTTGTCTCTGATTTGAGTTAAAACACAAACCCTAATCTTGTATGTATGGTGTAATTGATATGCATGGATAGTGGTTGTAGTGTCTAGCATGTTATATGATTGATTTATGGTCCATAGATAGTTAAATTGTTGAGTTTTGATGTGAACAGATTCTGGACAGAATGTGTTAACGATGTTTAAGTGACTGTAACGAAGTGTAAACGTGAAAATTGGTTGAGATTGTGGGTACTGCAGTAAACTAGGTTGAGTCTAGTTTCTATAAAGTATAAGTTTGTAATTTTTGGACAAGTAGAAGTTTACTTTTATGATTTTACAAAAACGTTGTGCAAAGCTGAGCTGTTAGACCTGCTGTTAGGTTATGTTGTAAATGTTATATCTCATGAACTACGAGACCAATTGGGTTGGTTCCACTTCTGGAAGTTGACACATTGAGTTAGGAACCAAACCCAAGTGGTCTTGCATTTATTGGATTTTTCGTTTAACGGGAATTGCATATAACATTCTGTTGCGCATGAATCTGACTGATATGAGTTTACTGTAGTGTTTTGATCATTATGAGAAATCTATATGGAATAAAAATAAGATAAAATATGTTCTGGAAACCTAAGACATGTATGTTTCAGTGGTGATTTTTGGTGAATTAATCGAGATGATATGATCGGTGAAATAGTACAATCTTTCAAGTAGAAATTCTGTCACAGTGAAACTAGCTGCTGAGTTGTGTATAAATGCATGAAATATGATATTTCTTATATAATTGTTATGTTTTGACCAAAATACCCTTGCGGGGAATAGTTGCAAATTGATTGCCATGATTTGACCAAATTGCCCTTATGGGGAATAATGGCTAGTAATTGTTATTTGTTGACCAAAATGCCCTTACGGGGATAATTGCTAGTAAAGTATGTTATTAATACATGACACAAAAGTAATTGTTCACTCACGTATCGTATCACAATTGTACTTGTTTAAGTCACACACGATTCACAAACGAAACACGAAACATGTTACGTGCATAGGTATTATGTGCCGAGTCTAGAGACTCATTAAACATACCGATACTTAGAAAATCTCTTTGTTATTTAGAACGCTAGAGAGTTTCTACGACGCGCATCACTTGGTGATCTAATTCGGGATATTCTTCGCAAACAGTGAGTTCACTTACCCCACTCTTAAACTGTTTTCAAACGTTTTTCACTTGGGGGAGATAACATACTCCGATAAACGCATTTTTGAGATAAACGCATATTTAAGATTTTGTTATAAATTATATATCACTTGTAAAGACTAAGCGGCAAACGTAACATTTGAAGTCCCACACATCGAACCGGTTAATATTTAGAATAGCGAGTCACTGTTGAGTAGTACTACTGGGTTTGACAAACCCCACCCGACGCTAAGCTCAACTGGAGGTTGAGTGGGTGTAATTTTGGCTAACACTTACCATGGTCTGGATTGACCTGGTGACGGGCACTTGATAAACAGTCAGCTTCGGTGTCGAACCACTTAGTAATACTTGTTGTATAGATTAACTACCTATCGATATATAATTTGACATAACATTATCTGGTAACGCAAAACGCCGTAACGTGGTTACGCAAAACGCAAAACGCCGTAACGTGGTTACGCAAAACGCTTAAACGCCGTAACGAGGTTATGCAAAACACTTAACGTAAACGCTGAATGCAAACGCTAAACGATTTATCTTATATAACTTGTGAACTCACCAACCTTGTGTTGACACTTTTAGTATGTTATTCTCAGGTAGCCGAGGCGGGCGCGCGGTTTAGGAGCATGCATTAAATGAAAACACTTTTATTCTGCAAACTTATTTTTAACAGTTATCTGTGGTTTTAAGTCGTCCTGCGTGACGCAACATTTGAATTAAGGTTTTTACGCTTCCGCACTTATTTGCATTTAAACGTTTTTATGGTTTGATTATAACTGATGATTCCGATTCTGCCAGTTCACACCCTCTGACGGTAAAACTCCGTGAGTGGATTTTGAGGGTGTGACAGATTGGTATCAGAGCCATTGGTTATAGCGAACTAGAAGCTGCATGCATAGTAGACTATAACCGCGACGACCAATTAGTTATAATGATACGCACTGCATAGGTTTGTGTAGTCTTGAAATCTTATCTCTTTACCTATTTTCACTCATACGCGCGCGCATACACGGCTTACCTGTAGGAATGTCGACGCCACCCTCATCATCATCCGATTCGATGACGCATGCTCACGGGAAGGAACCTCAGTTACCTACCGCCTCGCCACCCCCGCGTAGTCCCGGAACTCGAAGCTCCCGCACCGAAGAGGTACCGCCTATCCGGAGGCCTTTACGAAAACGACGTTAGCTGGGATTGGTACCCTAACATGATCAGACGTATGGTCTATCGCGAACAAGTTCCCCCGTTGCCTCACCCGAACCATCCTGCTTATCCCAACACCCTACCACCCATAACCGAACCTGTAGAGCGAGTTCTCGCAGCTGTCGTTTCTTGTTTGGAGCGTGATGTGGGTTACATGCGCTACACGAGAGAGAACGTTTCCAGACTGTTTAAAGACGGAACCGAGACTAAGGAGGAGATTGCCCGCATGGCAGCGGCAATAAAAGATATGCAAGAGACTAGTGAGCAACAAATGAAGGTTATGATGAAGATGCAAGCTGAGATGATAGACTTGCAAGAGCAACTCCAAGAAGCAAGGACCCGAACTGAGATAGCGTTAGAGCGTTGGGATGTCTTACAAATGCAACTTGCTCAGAACGCAGCCGAACCTGAGGCAGAGCCTGAGGCCGAGCCTGGGGCAGAGCCTGAAGTAGAACCTGAAGAAGATCCCGAAGAGGAGCCTGAGGAAGATCCCGAGGAAGATCCTGAGGAGGAACCCAAAGAAGAACCTGAAGAAGAACCGGCTGAGGAGGAGGCACACTCAGAGGTGTCCTTAGATGACGACATCTAGTAATGATGACACTTAGATGGAGGGGTTGTCTCCATCCGAACTATTATTTTTCTATGATTTTAAGGATTGATTGGAAATACTTTGTAGCGAATACAATGGTTTTAATCATGAATTTTTTTTTAGACTAATATGTGGTTGTGATGCGATGTTGTTTCTTATTTTCTTTCTTACATATCTTTTATTACATGTATGGTGTGTTGTATATGAAAGAAAAATTCATGTTTAACATTTTATACGGTGATTCTAGGAAATGGCTGGAAGAAACGCTGGACGAGGACGTGGTAACATCAGCATGACTGCAGCTGAACTCCAAACTCTGCTGAATGACCATGTTGCGGCCGCCTTAGCCGCACACGTACAGAATCAAACTGGAGGTCCAAGTGGAACGTGTACCTTCAAGAACTACCTTGACTGCAAGCCCAGTACGTTTAAGGGCACTGAGGGAGCTATAGGCTTCCTGAGTTGGGCTGAGAAGGCCGAGTCGGCCTTTGAGATGTGTAATTGTCCCCCTGCCAGTAGGGTCAAATTCGCTGCTGGGACACTTGAGGATTCCGCCCTCACTTGGTGGAATTCAAACGTCCAGATCCTTGGGTTGGAACTGGCTAACGCGATGAACTGGGAGGAGTTCAAGAGCATGATGCGAGAGGAGTACTGTCCGAGGGAAGAAATTTCGAAGTTAGAGTCGGAATTTTGGTCGTTGAAGATGGTGGGCTCGGAAATCGAAGCCTACACTACTCGTTCGCACGAGTTGGCTGTGATATGTCCGCGGATGGTGGATCCGCCGAGCAAGAGGATAGAAATGTACATTGATGGTTTAGCACCGCAAATTCAGGGCATGGTGACGTCTTCCAGACCAGCCACGATCCAACAAGCGATCCGTTTAGCTCACAAACTGACGGATCAGGCTGTGACCCAAGGTGCATTACCACCTAGGGGTTCGACCACTAAAGCCAGTGACAACCCGAGTAATGACCACGTCAGCAACAGTAACAGCAACAGCAACCCGAACAGCGGGAAGAGAAAGTTTGACAACACCAGATCTTCATCCTCGAACCTCCCACCGCAACAACACTACCGTAAGCCCGAGTTCACTCGGAGCTTTAACACTCAGAATCACAACAACAACAACAACAACGGTAGCGGGCAGGTTTCGAGTGGATATGCTGGGAAATATCCAAAGTGCAACAGGTGCAACTATCATCATGTTGGCCAGTGTGACCGTGTCAAGTGTCAAAGATGCGGAAAGATAGGTCACCCAGCGAAAGAGTGTAGAGGAGACCTTGCGGCAAAGGGTGCTCCTAAGCCACCGATGACAACTAAGGGATGTTTTGAATGTGGGCAGGAAGGTCATTTCCGGAAGGATTGCCCCAAGCTGAAACAGAATGACAACAATGGGGGTAATGGAATTGGCAGTAATGGTGGAGGAAATGGCACAGGAAGAGCGTTTGTGATTGGATCGGGTCAAGCCCGCAATGATCCGCATGTGGTGTCTGGTAAGTTCCCTGTAAACGATTGTTTTGCTTCTGTTTTGTTTGACACTGGAGCTGATAGGAGTTTTGTGTCGAAAGCCTTTAGCCAACTTTTAGACCTTACTCCAACCCCGTTAGACGCTAAGTTTCCTGTTGAATTAGCTAACGGTAAAACTGTAGTAACAACTCATATACTTGCGGGATGTAAGTTGAAACTGTCAGGTCATGTCTTTGACATCGACCTTATTCCTTTTACGCTTAGTAGTTTCGATGTCGTTGTCGGCATGGACTGGTTATCCGAGAACCGAGCGGAGATTATATGCCATGATAAGATAGTCCATATTACCACCCCTTCCGGCGAGATCATTTCGGTCCGAGGCGAGAGAAGCGGCATGACCACCAGCGTCATTACCCTTATGAAGGCACAGAAGTATCTACGAAAGGGTCATCCGGCAATTTTGGCGCAGATTGTTGAGAAACCCGCGGAGGAGAAACGAATTGAAGATATACCTGTTGTGCGAGACTTCCCGGAAGTTTTCCCAGAGGATTTGCCCGGACTCCCTCCTATTCGTCAAGTCGAATTCCAAATCGAGTTGACACCCGGTGCAGCACCCATAGCACGAGCCCCGTATCGGCTCGCACCGGCGGAACTTCAGGAGTTGTCCACTCAGTTGCAAGATTTGTTGGATAAGGGTTTTATCCGACCTAGCTCATCGCCATGGGGAGCCCCTGTCCTGTTTGTCCGAAAGAAAGACGGGACTTTCCGAATGTGCATCGACTACCGGGAGTTGAACAAGGTGACGGTCAAGAACCGTTATCCTTTACCCCGAATTGATGATTTGTTTGACCAGCTTCAAGGATCGAGTTACTACTCGAAGATTGATCTACGATCCGGTTACCACCAGCTGAGAGTGCGCGAAGAAGATATCTCAAAGACGGCTTTCAGAACACGGTATGGTCACTACGAGTTTTCGGTTATGCCTTTTGGCCTAACCAACGCGCCAGCCGTATTTATGGATCTCATGAATCGAGTATGCAAGGCGTACCTCGACAAGTTCGTGATTGTTTTCATCGATGATATTCTCGTCTACTCCAAGAACGAGACTTACCACGAAGAGCACTTAAGGGTAATTCTGGAACTATTGAAGAAGGAACAACTGTATGCTAAACTCTCGAAATGTGAATTTTGGCTTCGCGAGGTTCACTTTTTAGGACATGTGATCAACGAGAATGGTATCCATGTCGATCCCGGTAAGGTAGAGGCCATCACAAACTGGGAAGCACCTAAGACTCCGACTGAGGTGCGACAATTCCTAGGACTGGCCGGCTACTACCGGCGTTTCATCGAGGGATTTCCAAAAATTGCTCAACCCCTCACCGCTTTGACCCACAAGGGCACTAAGTACAACTGGGGTGACGCGCAAGAATCCGCTTTTCAACTGTTGAAAACCAAGCTTTGTAGCGCCCCTATTTTAGCACTCCCCGAGGGAACGGAAAATTTTGAGGTACACTGTGACGCATCTATACAAGTTCTCGGTTGTGTGCTGATGCAACTCGAGAAGGTTATAGCCTACGCCTCTCGACAACTACGGGTTCACGAGAAGAACTACACGACCCATGATTTGGAACTCGGAGCTGTGGTGTTTGCTCTTAAGATATGGAGGCATTACTTGTACGGTACCAAGTTTACCATTTACACCGACCACAAGAGTCTCCAACATATCTACGATCAGAAGGAGCTGAACATGCGACAGCGTCGTTGGGTCGAGTTGCTTAAAGATTACGATTGTGCCATCAAGTACCACCCTGGCAAGGCCAATGTGGTGGCCGACGCCCTCAGCAGAAAAGAAACAGATAAACCCAGACGGGTGAGAGCATTGCAACTCACGATTCATGCCAGCTTACCCGATCAGATTCGCGATGCGCAACTTGAAGCTTTGAAAGATGAAAATCTCCCATCGGAACTCATGCGGGGCATGAACAAGCAACTTGAAACCAGATCGGACGGGGTCCGATATTTTGAGAACCGGATTTGGGTTCCACGATACGGAGAGTTGAGAACTCTAGTGATGGACGAAGCTCACAAGTCCCGATATTCTATCCACCCTGGCTCAGACAAAATGTATCATGATTTAAAGGCACTTTACTGGTGGCCGAACATGAAAGCCGACATTGCCACCTACGTGAGCAAATGCTTGACTTGTGCCAGAGTCAAGATAGAATACCAGAAACCATCTGGTCTACTGCAACAACCGGAACTCCCAATGTGGAAATGGGAGCACATCTCAATGGATTTTATTACGGGTTTGCCTAAGACACCGACGGGATGCGATACCATCTGGGTGATCGTTGACCGGTTGACTAAATCGGCACACTTCCTAGCAATTAAGGAAACGGACAAAATGGAAAGACTGACTCGCGTATACATGAAAGAAGTGGTGTCTAGGCACAGAGTGCCTGTCTCGATCATTTCCGATCGAGATTCTCGTTTCACCTCGCACTTTTGGAAGTCGCTGCAAAGCGCACTGGGCACCCGTCTCGATATGAGTACAGCATACCATCCTCAGACGGATGGGCAAAGTGAACGGACTATTCAGACCCTGGAGGATATGTTGCGTGCATGCGTTTTAGATTTCGAAAAAGTTGGGAACCCCACTTACCCCTTGGTAGAGTTTTCGTATAATAACAGCTACCACGCAAGTATTAAGGCAGCGCCGTTTGAAGCGCTGTACGGACGGAAGTGTCGATCACCACTCTGCTGGGCAGAGGTGGGTGACAGCCAAATCACTGGTCCGGAACTGGTACTCGAAACCTCAGAAAAGATTGTTCAAATCCGAAATCGCATGGCAGCAGCACGAGATCGCCAAAAGAGTTACGCCGACAAGCGCCGAAAACCTCTCGAATTTCAAGTGAACGATCGGGTGTTACTCAAAGTCTCACCTTGGAAAGGTGTGGTTCGCTTTGGAAAGCGAAACAAACTCAACCCACGGTATGTTGGTCCGTACCGGATAACTGAGCGCATTGGCCCAGTGGCGTACCGACTGGACCTACCAACAGAACTCAGTGGCGTACACGATGTATTCCACGTATCAAATTTGAAGAAATGCCTATCTGATGAATCCCAAGTAGTCCCTTGGAGGAACTACAAGTTGATGAACAGTTACGTTTCATTGAAGAACCAGTCGAGGTTTTGGATTGGGAAACCAAAACGCTCAAACACAGCAAAATTCCAATCGTTAAGGTTCGTTGGAACTCGAGACGTGGACCGGAGATCACGTGGGAACGCGAGGATCAAATGATGAAAAAGTATCCTCACCTTTTTGAAGGGCTAACCAAACACCGAAACCGCGAAACCAGGCAAACCGTCAAACATCACCGGAGGTATGAATTAAATTTCGGGACGAAATTTCTTTCTACTAGGGGATGATATGACAATTGAAAATTTTTTTTTTTACTCTTTCAGACTCTCATCACGACTTGACTCAAATTTTCGGGACGAAAATTCTTTAACATGGGAATGATGTGACAATCGTCAATTTCAGGTTAACTCCGTTAACTCAACTCCGTCAATTCAAACTTTAAGATCATTGAATCTATAACGCACACATCATTACATTTAAACTAGGGTTTAAATGACGCTTAACACTTACTACATGTGTAGTCTTTCGGGATTTGCACCGAAACGCAAACGAGTTAACGCAAACGATTGATAAATAAACGAAAAACGTCAAAACAATAATATGTGATAATTATGTGTTAGACTTATGTGTTATGTGATAACATGATTATAAACGTTAACTCAAGACGAAAACAAGCTAGTTAGGCTAGAAAAACAACACTTGAAAGTAGAGGGACTAGAGTGTAACTTGTATATCTATAAATATAACCATAACACTTAACCCTAACTTATTATTATAAACCTACAAGCTCCGATCGGCCCCTCCCTTGCTCCCTCTTGGCTGCCGTCCACAAGCACACACACATACAAGCCCTAATCAAGTGTTTAATCCAAGAACTAGGTGCTAGGAAGGTATAATTGATCATCCTTTACCTTCTTGTTGTTTAATTTTGATGTTTAATGGGTTAATTAAGAACCCTAGGCAGCCGATTTTTATATGTATGTATGAGTTAACATGATGGTTGTTGAATTCATGATGATTGATAACTAGTATTGATGTTGTTTGCTTGATTGATTGTTGTCTTTGATTTGAGTTAAAACACAAACCCTAATCTTGTATGTATGGTGTAATTGATATGCATGGATAGTGGTTGTAGTGTCTAGCATGTTATATGATTGATTTATGGTCCATAGATAGTTAAATTGTTGAGTTTTGATGTGAACAGATTCTGGACAGAATGTGTTAACGATGTTTAAGTGACTGTAACGAAGTGTAAACGTGAAAATTGGTTGAGATTGTGGGTACTGCAGTAAAACTAGGTTGAGTCTAGTTTCTATAAAGTATAAGTTTGTAATTTTTGGACAAGTAGAAGTTTACTTTTATGATTTTACAAAAACGTTGTGCAAAGCTGAGCTGTTAGACCTGCTGTTAGGTTATGTTGTAAATGTTATATCTCATGAACTACGAGACCACTTGGGTTGGTTCCTAACTCAATG
>NW_027500414.1:0-80055 GCF_021521415.1 Bidens hawaiensis
GCAAGAGAACAGGAGAGATTAAGTGTTTTGTGTGTGTAGTGTTAGGAAAAATAATGTTATTATTTATAGAGAAACCCTAGGGAACACAATCCCTAGAAAAAGGGGAAAAGATCTCAAAAAGTAAAAGATTCCAAAAGATATGGCAGCTGCAGGGGGCAAGATAAAGCTGTCAGCGAACAGTAAAAAGGCATGGGCAGGTCAGATAAAGGTACTGGTCAAGCATGGCAAAAGCAGATCTCAAAAGATAATGTCAGTCACTTTTTCTACCAACCAATGGGGTTGGTACGCATGCTGCGCCGAAAGTAACTTTTCAGACATTAGATAGGTTAGGTCAACAGCTCAGAGGAAAAGACATTTACAAAAGCAAACGGCTAGAATAAACAGAAGATACAAGGGTTAAGCGCGGGAAGGCTGAGTGCGCGAGCGCGAAGGCTGGCACAACAATCCTTAGCGCACTGCGGGAAGAATCACAAATCCTTAGCGTGCTGCGTGAAGAACAAGAATTCTAAGCTCGCATCGCGGGAAGAACATACATTCTTAGCGCATCGCGGGAAGAACATGCATTCTTAGCGCGCTGCGAGAAGAGTTCTCTTCACGCATACGCAGGAACAAGATGTCTTCACGCAGGCTTCCATGTAAGGAGTCTGGCGCGTGGAGCTGCAGACATCCTTAGGCGGGAAGAACCAAAGGACAAGCAAAGAGTTGAGGGAAACAAGGCTTAAGGGCGGGACGGCGACAAGAGGGAAAAGAAGGCGGAAAGAGAGAGAGGCGGGAAGGAAAATATATATTATTATTAAAAGTAAAATATAAGTATAATTAAATATTAAATCATAAAAGAAAGAGATCGGGTCAGAGAAACGGGTACCTGGGTCTGGTCGGATCGGGGCAGATGTCACAGTCTCCCCTACTTTAAGAAATTTCGTCCCGAAATTTATCTCGAAGTAGGTTGCGCAGAGAACAGGTGCGGGTACTTGATCTTCATTTGATCTTCCCTTTCCCATGTAAACTCGGCTCCGCGCTTGGACTCCCAGCGAACTTTCACGATAGGGATACTGCGCTTGGTTTGCTTAACCTCGCGATCCCTAATCTCAACAGGCTTCTCAACGAAATGCATAGTTTCATCAACTTGAACTTCATCAAGTGGAATGTGAAGGTTCTCGTCAGCTAAACACTTCTTGAGATTGGATACATGGAACGTTGGATGCACATTACTGAGCGCGAGGCGCAGGTCAAGTCTGTAGGCAACTTTTCCCACACGCGCGAGAATCTTGAATGGACCAACATAACGAGGAGCAAGCTTACCCTTCTTCCCAAAGCGGACAACACCTTTCCAAGGCGACACTTTGAGGAGAACAAGATCACCAACTTGAAATTCGAGAGGCTTCCGCCTACGATCTGCGTAACTCTTCTGTCGGCTCCTGGCAGTCAGCAGATGATCACGGATCTGGCGATTTTATCAGTTGTCTCTTGAACAAGTTCGGGTCCTGTGATTTGAGCTTCTCCCACCTCGCTCCAACAAATCGGGGAGCGGCACTTACGACCGTAAAGTGCTTCAAATGGGGCCATACCAATACTGGAATGATAGCTGTTATTATAGAGAACTCGATCAAAGGTAGGTGCGAATCCCAATTACCTCCAAAATCAAGAACACAAGATCGGAGCATATCCTCAAGAGTTTGAATAGTTCGCTCAGACTGACCGTCAGTCTGAGGATGATATGCCGTACTCATGTCCAAGCGAGTTCCTAACGCAGATTGGAGAGATTTCCAAAAGCGAGATATAAAACGGCCATCGCGATCGGATATGATGCTCAAAGGAGTACCATGGCGGCAGACAATTTCCTTGACATAAAGCTGCGCGAGATGCTCAACACGGTAGTTTTCACGAATGGGCAGGAAGTGAGCAGACTTAGTCAATCGATCCACTATTACCCAAATGCTATCATGTTTGCTTGCTGTCAAAGGTAACTTGGTAATAAAGTCCATCGCTACACATTCCCATTTCCACGTAGGAATTTCTGGTTGTTCGAGCAAACAGATGGGCGTTGGTGTTCAGCTTTTACTTTAGAACAAGTCAGGCATCTAGCTACGAACACAGCAATATCCTTCTTCATACCGGGCCACCAATAAGTAATGCGCAAATCCTTGTACATCTTATCAGCGCCGGGATGAATAGAATACCGAGATTTGTGTGCTTCACAAAGGATATCAGCGCGAAGATTCTCATCACAAGGGATCCAGATGCGATTAAGATAGCAGAGAATTCCACTCAGATTAGGGACAAAGTGCGCTTCCGCGCCCACACGCTAACTCGGCGCGAAGGTTACCATTACTGATGGATGCGCGCTGCGCGTCACGAATACGCGATTCAAGGTTGCTTTGAATCGGCGCGAAGTGAAGCTGGGTGCGCGGCAAGATACAGTTAAGTTGGCAGGGTTTTCGCTGAGCGCATCGGCTACCACATTAGCCTTACCAGGATGATACGCGATCTCACAATCGTAATCGCTGATGAGTTCGTTCCATCGGCGTTGCCTCATGTTAAGTCCTTTTGATCAAAGATATGCTGAAGGCTTTTATGGTCAGTGTAGAGGATACACTTAGTGCATAAAGGTAGTGTCTCCAGATCTTCAAGGCAAAAACAACTGCACCAAGCTCGAGGTCGTGAGTTGTATAATCTTTTCATGAACCTTGAGTTGCCTTGATGCGTAAGCGATAACCTTGCCTCTTTGCATAAGAACACAACCGAGACCTTGGTTGGAGGCATCACAATACACAACAAAATCATCACTTCCCTCAGGTAGCGCTAGAACAGGAGCTTCACACAACAAACGCTTGAGCGTCAGAAAGGCTTCTTCTTGCTTCGAGCCCCAAATATATGGTTTACCTTTGTGCGTCAGAGCTGTTAAAGGCAAAGCGATCTTCGAGAAGTTCGAAATGAAGCGCCGGTAATAACCAGCTAAGCCCAGAAAGGAACGGATCTCAGAAGGAGAGGATGGCGTAATCCAGTTCTTGATTGCTTCAATCTTGGATGGGTCGACATGAATACCCATCTTGTTTACAACATGACCAAGAAACTGTACTTCATCAGACCAAAATTCACACTTGGAAAGCTTAGCATAGAGTTGCTCGGTTTGAAGCTTCTGCAACACCAACCGGAGATGTTGCTCATGCTCGGCCTTGGTCTTAGAATACACCAGAACATCATCGATAAACACGATCACGAATTTATCCAAGAAAGGCCTACACACCCGATTCATTAGATCCATGAAAACGGCGGGTGCGTTGGTTAGACCGAAGGACATGACCAAGAATTCAAAATGGCCATAACGAGTTCGAAAAGCAGTTTTCGGAACATCTTCATCGCGGATGCGCAACTGGTGATAGCCAGAGCGGAGATCAATCTTCGAGAAACAAGAGGCACCTTGGAGTTGATCAAAGAGGTCGTCAATACGTGGTAAGGGATACCGGTTTTTAATGGTGAGTTTGTTCAACTCGCGGTAATCAATACACATGCGAAACGATCCATCTTTCTTTTTAACGAACAACACCGGAGCACCCCAGGGCGAAGAGCTAGGGCGAATGAATCCTTTAGCAGTCAACTCTTGAAGTTGGCTGGCCAATTCTTGCATCTCAGCGGGTGCAAGACGATAAGGAGATTTAGCTACGGGGGAAGCACCAGGGACAAGATCGATACGGAACTCGACTTCACGAGCGGGAGGGATACCAGGAAGATCATCAGGAAAAACTTCAGGGAAATCACGCACGACGGGGATATCGCGAAGCTTCTTTCCTTCATCGGGTTTAACCACATGGGCTAGAAATGCAATACACTTCTTCCGCATGAGTCTTTGGGCTTCGGCGCAAGACATAAGCTTAAGACCGTGGGAGGGTTTTTTCGCCATAAATATGAAGATCACCATTTCCTCGAGGTATGCGAATCAATTTCTTGGCGCAAATAACTTCGGCGCGATTCTTCGAGAGCCAGTCCATACCAATAATAACATCAAAGCTCCCAAGAGGCATGGGGATGAGGTCGATCAGAAAATCGTTTTCGTTAAGATTAAGCGTACAATCTTTAATTACTGAGTTAATTAAAATAATTTCACCATTAGCCAATTCAACTGAAAAATCTTCTTTTAAATCGTTGCGCGGTCGCGCAAGCTTCTGCTCGAAGGCGCGAGAGATAAAGCTTCGATCGGCGCCAGTATCAAAAAGTACAGAAGCATAAAATCCGTTAAGCAAAAATGTACCATTAACTACATCATTATTCGCTTGCGCTTGGTGCGCGGTTATGTTAAAAGCTCGTCCACGCGTCACTTGGTTTGAAATCTGGTTCACCGGATTCGCTTGCGTAATCTGAACTTGTAGTCTCGGGCACGCGTTCCGGAAATGACTGGGATCACCGCAGTTATAGCACGACCTGGGTCGTGGGTTTTGGTAGGTTGGTTGAGGGTTTTGCGGGTAGACTGGTGGTGTTGGCGCAATTGGGTTGGCGAGAGGGACTCTACAGTTTTCTACAAGGTGACCAGTGCGGCCACATCGGGTACAAAGTCGACACGGGGTCTGGGTTGGGTGGTGAAATCTACAGGTTGGGCAAAAGGGATGGTTTCCTGTGTAAGGTTTCTTAGGAGGCGGGGCAGGGAGTGCGGGATTGGTTATGGCATAGTTGTGGCCTATAGGAGGTGTTGGGTAGGCTGACAGAGGTTGAGGGGCGTATGCTAGAGGCTGGTAAGCGGGTTGCTGGACTATGGGCGGGTTGGTAAGCGCGGTAAGCTTGTCTGCGCCTACGTTTCTGGTTATGGTTTGAGGGTTCAGGTTTGGTTTCTGCGGGTTCAGGGGCAGTTTTGGTGGATTTGGTCTTCTCAGATCCCCGCAGGAACAGGGTTCCTGCTCTGACATGGTTGTCGCTGAGCACAGCGGCCAACTCGATGGCGTCAGAGAGGGTAACTGGGTTTCTGGCCCATACAGAATCTTGAATTTCCATGGGGAGACCCCCAAGGAATTTCTCGATTGCTCGGCGTGAAGGGGTAACAAGGTGAGGGACCAGTAAGCTTAGCTCGTGGAAGCGCGTCGCGTACTCGCGCGCTTCGCCGCTGTATTGCTTCAAGTTCCAGAATTCTTCCTCCAGGCGCTTAACTTCGTTGGGAGGGCAGAATTCTCGCGTAAGAATTTCCTTGAATTCCTCCCATGTCATGCTAGAAGCAGCCTCTGCGCCACGCGCATGAGTTACTCCATTCCACCATGTAAGCGCTCTGGATTCCAGGACACTGGAAGCATATAGGGTTCGTCTTTCCGAGGGGCATTGGGTATGGAGGAAAGTGTTTTCAATCTTTTCGAGCCATTGGAGCATCACGGTGGCTCCTTCAAGACCTGTGAACTTTGGAGGGTTACCCGCGTTAAAGGATTTAATGTTATAACTCGAGGTGTTGGTATTGTTTTGGCTCAAAGCTTGGGCTATTGCGGCGGCCATTTCCTGGGAACGTTGCTGTCTACGCATGCGCGAGGCTTCTCTTCTCTGAAATCGGCGAGATAGCGGAGGCATTCTATAAAAATTTTAATTTTAGTTAATATCTTGGTTTTAGCGCAAAGTTTTAATCTTATAAAGCTTGGTTTCACGGAGTTAGATACTATCAAAAGTTAAAGTAAAATAAATGATCCTAAATGCAGACTTAATAAAGGTAACAAATTCGAATCAGAAATCGACAATTCATGTATCACCATGACTCTCCGAATTCCCAATTAAAATATACGAGCAAACGAGCATTGGAGATTGACGATTCATGTATCACCATGACTTTTCAATCTTCAATATAAAACATACAAGAAAATGAGTATTGGAGGTTGACAATTCATGTATCACCATGACTTTTCAAGTCTCCAACCTCAGAACATAATCGTAAATGGAAATTGAAAATCAACTATTCATGTATCACCATGACTTTTCGGATTTTCAAATCCCACAAACGAATATGTAAGTAAAATCAATAAAAATCGAAATTCACAAAAATCGAAATATCGCGGAATAAAACATAAAACCATATACTGCGCAAGCGCGAGCATATTCATAAATAACGAGTAATTAACAATAAGCGCGCAAACATGAGATTTCTCTCATGCGCGAGAAGGGACTCTTAGGTATTCTAGGCCGTTACGTCTAACCACCTATCCTAAAGTCAACGAGCTCTGATACCAATCTGTAACACCCCGACCAAAGGCGGATTATACATCGGGGCGCCACATATTGCTTCATTACTCGCGACACTATTGGTGTCAATATTTATTAATACACATTTTATCGCGCACGCGCAGCGGGGAAAATAAAGAACATAAATCAAACATAAATCAATATATTATAAATTATAACATTCAAACAACATTAACTTGTCTTGATACATTTTAATTCTAGGTCCAAAAGTAAAAACATCCTACGTGTCCACAAGCTCCAAAACAGCTACTGCAAACCTGAACATGTGTTAAAATAAACGTCAAACACTTGCGTGTTGGTGAGAAATCAAGTTTAATAGATAATCATAGATAATCACAGTAAATCTGCGCGCAACACGTGTATGTCTAGAGTTTAACAAGGGTGTAATCAGATTGTGATCAAGCCTAAGATAGTTCATAGATCATAGTTCAATCCATGCTCCCAATTGAGCATAAAAACGAGAAAACATCTGTGCAAGTGTAAACAAAGAAAACCGTAAACGATAGGTCTCCCGTGTTCATCTAATGGTACCAACGGAACTGCGGAATAGGCCGAACAAAGCGGTTAATGATACACACATACAAATAAACAGCCAAGTAAACGTCCTCAACACATGGGATACTGCGCGACTAAAGTTCATAAACAGTTTTAAGACTCAAGTTTTGTACAAACACATGAACATCCCAAAACATTTAAAAGCAAAAAGGGATTAGGTACGAGATTACTCACATGATAAACGATGCGGTGATAGATAAGCAAGAATCAACTCTTAAACAAGCAAAGTTAACCTATAATTAAAGATTATTGTTTTAACGATTGGTTTTAAGTCTTGATTATAAGTTAGCATAATTAATAAGTAAATTATAATATATATTACCGGAAAAGCAGGAAGAACAAGGAGGAAGACGGAGGCAGAGAGGAAGACGGCAGAGAGAGCAAGGAGCAAGAGAACAGGAGAGATTAAGTGTTTTGTGTGTGTAGTGTTAGGAAAAATAATGTTATTATTTATAGAGAAACCCTAGGGAACACAATCCCTAGAAAAAGGGGAAAAGATCTCAAAAAGTAAAAGATTCCAAAAGATATGGCAGCTGCAGGGGGCAAGATAAAGCTGTCAGCGAACAGTAAAAAGGCATGGGCAGGTCAGATAAAGGTACTGGTCAAGCATGGCAAAAGCAGATCTCAAAAGATAATGTCAGTCACTTTTTCTACCAACCAATGGGGTTGGTACGCATGCTGCGCCGAAAGTAACTTTTCAGACATTAGATAGGTTAGGTCAACAGCTCAGAGGAAAAGACATTTACAAAAGCAAACGGCTAGAATAAACAGAAGATACAAGGGTTAAGCGCGGGAAGGCTGAGTGCGCGAGCGCGAAGGCTGGCACAACAATCCTTAGCGCACTGCGGGAAGAATCACAAATCCTTAGCGTGCTGCGTGAAGAACAAGAATTCTAAGCGCATCGCGGGAAGAACATACATTCTTAGCGCATCGCGGGAAGAACATGCATTCTTAGCGCGCTGCGAGAAGAGTTCTCTTCACGCATCGCAGGAACAAGATGTCTTCACGCAGGCTTCCATGTAAGGAGTCTGGCGCGTGGAGCTGCAGACATCCTTAGGCGGGAAGAACCAAAGGACAAGCAAAGAGTTGAGGGAAACAAGGCTTAAGGGCGGGACGGCGACAAGAGGGAAAAGAAGGCGGAAAGAGAGAGAGGCGGGAAGGAAAATATATATTATTATTAAAAGTAAAATATAAGTATAATTAAATATTAAATCATAAAAGAAAGAGATCGGGTCAGAGAAACGGGTACCTGGGTCTGGTCGGATCGGGGCAGATGTCACAAAAAGGAGCAAGAATCTTGATAAATCTTAAACATTCAAGAAAGATACAAGATCATAGTTCATAAACAAGCTAACCCGAAGTCTAAAAACGCTTAAAGGTACGTGCTTTAACCTTAAAGGTTACATTTTTATGAACGGTTTGCCATGAAACTTAACCCTAGAGTAGATCGGGCCTAGATGTTTCGTAAAAATGCAAACTTGGTGTTAAAAGTGAACCTAATCTACTTGTTACCTAAAGACTTAGCTAAAATGGGTTTTGAAAGTAATAAAGGTTCAAGCTTTATGGTAAAAACAAGTTAAGGTTTAATGATGAGTTGATAAGGAATGAAAAACGGTTAAGGAGAATGGGATTTAGGTGGTTAAAAGGGTAGTTATGGACATTGGTGTGCTTGAAGAAAAATTTTACATGGGGTTCTCTTATAAAAAAACACCCACATTACACTCATATTGAAGATCTTGTAGAGAGTTTGAAGGCTAAGAGGTTATCATCATCATCCATCATCATCATCATACATCATCATTAAGAAGGAAGATTCATCCACACTTAGTTAGATTGATCTAGTTTGATCATGTGTTTGTTATCTTCATCTCTTTTAATGTTCATAACTATGCTCATTATGAGCTAAACTCCATTTACCATCTAACTTCTATGAAGAAGCTTTGTTTTACTTGATGATTATGTTAAACATGTGAGTTGGTTTGGTGAAGTACATGGTTATTTTGCAATTATCCTTTGATGAAGAAATGTTTCATCACTTTAACTCAATACATCAAGGCTGATGACTAATAATCTTTCATGATTCACTCATGTTCTTGGAGACTAGAAATGGTAAAAAGAATACCTTGATAACTTACTCAAGATAAAATATGGATCCTTATATTGTACTTAGAAATGATGATATATAAGTTATGATCTATTTCTCTAGCTTTGATAATTCTAAAATAACATTGTTAACACGATTGCTTAGGTTATCATGCTAGTTAAAGAAATCATATGTTAATGGAATGTGTAATTATAGCCTAATTAAATCAATCAAGGGGAGATTGTGTGAGTTAACTACAATCACTTGAAGTTGTTGGAATTGGCATTTAAAAAATTGAAGTCAATCCAAATCTTTCTACTTTACCAAACTACATGCCTACTTAAATTGACATTCTCGTGGTAGTATGAGATTAAGCAATGATGGACTTGAAAATACGCATGCTACTTTCTTTTATGTCATAGAATATGTTCACTAAGAAATGAGGGGCTATTCTATCATATATTAATAGGGCAAGTTTATCACATGTTTACTTAATAATCATCAAGGAAGAATGGAGTGTGTTGGGCCTAGATTAGAGTGGTTTGTACTTAGTCTATATGTGTTTGGGCTAAGTATGTAATATGGGGTTGGGCCGCATATGTAAACCGAGATCCTAATGGATCTTGATGGGCTTTTAGTTGTTATTGGGTTATTGGGCTAGCTTGTTTTGGTTCCCTATATATAGAACACTTTGTATAGGGTTTAGTGGTTGTTCACTGAGTTGTTTTGTTTTGGCCGTCTAAGTGTTTACTAGACGTGCGTGTAATCGTCGTGCTTAAGCACCAGACGTATAATAATACGTGTGTTTTGAAGCAACTATTATGTTACTCGTTTGTGTTCTTTTGTGTTCTTGAATCACCTAGTATTGGAATTCCGCACCAATACTTAGTTTGTTGATATCATAATTGTAGTGATCCAGATTCGGGACTTACAATTGGTATCAGAGCCTTAGACCTATTCAGGCTCGTTATTGTGATATCAAGGTTTCAAGATCTTGTTTTTTGGTGGTTGTGTTCGTATTACCGGCGAAAAGTGATCGGAGAAGAAAGAGATTTATTTTTGGGTAAAGATTGGTTTTGGTTTGGAAAATAAATCAAATCCCATTTTTCTCGAAAGTTTGTTACGTTTTAGATTGACTGTTGGTAAATAACTGGGTTCTCGGCCAAGATTAATGGTTCTCGGCATTGATTAAGAGTTCTCTACTACTACTAGTTCTCGGCTAACCCTGTTCTCGGCCAAATCTTAGTGTTTTCGGTGGAAAAAAAGGTTTTCGGTCAATACCTGGGGGTTTCGGTCAACAACTGTTCTCGGTCACTAATTGTTCTCGGTCAAGTTTGGTTCTCTGTTTACTTGTCAAAGTTTTCGGCCAAAACTAGTTCTCGGTCAACATTGATGGTTCTCGGCCTAGTAAAATGTAACACCTGTTCTCGGCCCAGTAAACTGTTTGGGCCTGACTAGTTTCAATTTGGGCCTTTTTGCTAGGACTATAAAACCTTTGGACTGAAACTATTTGTGAACTAATGGATCAATTAACTAATGGTAATGGTTCAATAAACTCTTCACTCCATCAAGAACTCGACTCCATCATAGGGACCACCACTCATATACCCCGTCTCTTGTCTCATGAGGGGTTTAGTGAATGGAAATTTCGTTTTGAGAAATATGTTATGATGAAAGATGCCAAATTTGGGAGAAGTATTGTTAGGGGGGCCTCAAAGAATCACTTATCAAAGGGAAAATTCAACTGAGATTATTGTAAAGCCTATTGCATTGTATGACGATGATGATTTTGCTAAAGTAGAGGAAGATGAAAAAGCTCTTTCTAGTCTAACTATGGCACTCTCACCTGAGATTGACCTTGTCTTTAGAGAAATTCAATCTGCTAAAGAGTTGTGGGAGGCATTGATCGAGGTGTATGAGGGAAATGAAGATTTGAAAAGAAGTCGCCAAGACTTGTTGCGACAAAAGTTAAACATGTTTAATCATGTTCTGGGGGAAACGTTGGAAACTCAACTTCAAAGGTTCATAGCTTTGGTGACTGGAATGAGATCAGCAAGTATTTATCTGGCAACTTCTGAGATAAAAAACAAGCTGGTGAACTCATTGCCAAAGAGTTGGGATATGAATGTTGCCGTTATCAATCAGACTAAAGATCTCAACAGAATGTCTCTCTCTGAGATGATGGCTACTATCAAGACATGTGATATGATTGATAAGCAACGTGCAATAAATCATACAAACTCCTACAGTGCGGTTGGGTACAACGATGCTTCCAACAGTGCTCTCATCTCTCAAGACAGTTTTTCAATGTTCAAGGCTACTCAAAAACCACCTCAGGGAAAGTTTCAAATGTTCACATCCACTCAAGGCCAACCATCTTCCATTCCACCCCAACCAGCTCCAGTATTCTTCACTAAGTCCGGTCAATCTTCAGTTGATAATGGAAAAGCTTCACTCTCAGGGGTAACTTCCAGTCAGAATTCCATTCAGATTACTTCCATCCCAAAAGAGACTCAGGAGAATATAGCTCTAATGGCGGAATTCATGAATTGTTATAATGCATTTTTAGCTGGCGACTAGGTTCAACCTGTGGTTGCTGCTGAACTCGATCAGATCCATCCTGATGATGTTGAAGAAATGGATATTTCTTGGCAAATCGCCATGGCAGTATTTCGGGCAAAGAATTTCACTAAGAGGACATGCAGAAACAATTGGAACATGCCTAACAACAGAAGGTGGGTTTTAACAAAGACACTCTTAGATGCTACAACTGTCACGAGCCGGGTCACCTTGCTCGTGAATGTACTAACCCAGCAAAGGATGGAAACACGGAAAGGGCACTGGTTCCAGTTGGTAATGCTAGAGGTGAAGCTGGAGGTAGTTCAGGAAATGATGAAAGAGGGATGGTTGCTCAACAATTCTCTTGGGAGGGTCAGATGGCTGCGCTCAACATTGGAAATCAGACCGCAAACTTCGCAACTGTTGAAGACACTGGAGAAGAAAATGCTACCGAGGAGAAGATCAAGGAACTTCAATTCGCATATATGGCGTTCACTTCTCAAAATTCATCTGAGGTAAGTTTTCAACCATGCTCTTTAGATTGTGTTGATAAGATAGAATTATATAAGCTTCATAATGACAACTTAATTAGAGATATGGAAAGAATAAAATCTGAAAATTTCAAACTTCTGAAAAATGAAAAAGCTTTGTGTGATAAAATAGAAGCACAGCAAAAGAACATCTCTAAGCTTAAATCTGATTTTAATATAAAGTGTTGTCACCACCTTGATGTCAAACAAGAAATCGCTGAATTAACTGCTAAACTGGAAGCCTCCAAGTTAGAAATTTCGAATCTAGCTAATAAATTTGAAAGGGCTGAACTGGACTTTAAAAAATTCGATGGTTCCAGTAAAGTAGTCAACTCAATGATTGAAAATCAATTGTGGTGGAAAGAAAATGAAGGTGAGGGAATAGGATACAGTCAAGTTCCTCCACCTTACAACCACAATTATGTCCATACCCCTGTTACCAAATAACAGGAGAAAAAGGTAAAGGACATGAAGTACAGTAAAAATGACAAATGTGATGGAACCAGTTCTGTGAATGTTGGTCCGTCCAGTTCAGATATGAACAATTCTAACATGTTTACTTCAAGTGCAGAAACAGTAATTGTGAAGGAATGGACTGATGAGGATGACGACCCTTGTTTTGAATTTCATAATGACATTGTTTCTGATGTTTCTTTAAAATTACATGTTTTGAATTCTGTTAATTCGACTGTTTGTGTGGGCTCTGTTTTAAAGAGCAAGGATTCTTATGTGGAAGATTATGTTAAAACTTTGAATTCTGATAATGTGGTTTCTAATAAAAGTAAAAATTCAAAAAATACGAACATATACTCACCACCAAAATTTGTGAAAGAGGGATGCTCTAGTAACAAACAAGGTGGTAAGTTCAATAAGGTGAAGAACGAACCTTGTAATTTAAAACAAACTGGTCCACACAACCAGTCCAGACAAGGAGTTGCCCAAAATGATTTCATAAAAAGACAAATCTGTTTTAATTGTGGCACTCCCGGTCATATTGCCAGAAATTGTCCACATCGTCCTTACATTCCCTATTATGAATTTATCAGAGGAATATGCCCTATATGCCTCATAACTCATATAGGCGAAGCTAAAAGAATAAGGAGGTCAATGTTGAGCAAGAGGTCCCTATAAGCTATTTTGTTGATGAGCAGCTTTGTGAGTATACTCAGTAATCCAATAAGGATACTGATTTATATTTTTGTATATGTATTTAATGAGTGATCACCTTTTTTTCCTATTAAAGCATGTATTTAATCAAATGTTGCATTTGTTTTGAAATGAAAGGATTATAATTTGTTGATACAGTTGAGTAATTCAGATTTGCTAACTGTTTAAATACTTATGGCGTGTTTGGTTTGAAGGGGTCCAAGTAGGCCTGGCAAACATTTCACGTCGGGTGGGTTTAAGTTAATACTCAAACACGTTCAGGTCAAGTTACTCAAACACGTTCAGGTCAAGTTTCAAAATTGTGTCACAAACGAAAGTAAATTTGCATCTTTGGAGCACACAAAAGATTTATTACTCCCACTATCCCTAGAAAAAAAAAAGTCAATGCCATGATATCTTTTAGGTTATGGGACAGAACGAGTTGCAAAATGGGAACAGGGAGCCCGCAGATCATAATACGGGCTAAAGGTTGATTTCAGATCGTTAGTTTGCAGTTTTGGAATAAACTGTTTTGCTTAATTCTGATCAGAATACGGGTCAACTTTGCTTTTGATACGGGTCAATGTTTGGTAATTTGGCTACAAGGGTATTTTGATTTGTGCAGATTTCAGATAAGCTGTTTTAGATAATTCAGATCAAAATACGGGCCAACTTTGCTTTTGATACGGGTCAATATTTGGTTATTTGGATGCAAGGGTATATTGATCAGTACATATTTCATATAAGCTTGCGAGGGCACTCTGGGTATATTTTAAATATATGAACATACAGATTCATGTTTGAATATTGTTTAACTCAATTGTTAGAGAATTTATATTTATAGCAATTTATAATTTATAGGATTTTGGATTCATATATATAGCAATACTGATTTCTTTTAAAATGCAATAAATATTTAATTATGACATTATAACATTAAACACAACCCGTCCACCGGGCAGGTATAAAACTAGTTGTATTGGGTTATTGTTCCAAAACGTGTTGTTCCGGACACGCAAACCGACCCACGCCAAACCATCTCAGGCCCATCACGTGAGGAAGTCAGCCTCACTCAACGGCAAGGTGATTGGCGCTTAGGATTGGTTTCAAACACACGACCTCTAAGTTATTGTTCCTAGTCTTACGCGCCCCTTTAACCAACTGAGCTACAGTCACGAACATGATCTAAATTCAAATTTTATAATTTTTTCAAGATTACTTACAAGAGAGAAAAGAGAGAAACCATCTTAGGACATGCCCCGAGCATAGCTTACTTTTCTCCAAACAACTAACTAGTTTTATACCGTCTAAGTCCGGGTTTCCAAATTAATAGAAGTAAAACTTAACAAAACTTGGTTCTTGTTTAATCCAAGAATAAATCTTTTATTAAGTTTTTAATTAAACCAATATACTAACAGAGTTTAACGACCTGAATTTTGTTTAATTTTCAAAAACAGTTTCCTAATTAAATAAAGAGCAAATCATTATTAATTTTATAATCAAACTAATTTGAGGCAATTCTAAAGATCCAAATTTGAGTGTAGTTTTCAAGAATTTTAATTTCTTGATTAGGGGTAAGATGGCCAAAGAGAATGAAGCTGATGGTGTTTATTCCTCTTTGTCTAGACTGACAAACAAACACAACTCGGAGTGGTATTTTTCTTGTTAAGTTACCAGCCACACTCAATGAAACAAAACAACTACTTATGTTTTGTGGATTTACGACAACAACAAACGTTTGTTAATTGACTACTTATGAACACCAAAGTTATTTATGTTTAATCAAAACTTTCTGTTTGATCACCAAAATAACACAATCAAAACAGGAATTGATTTTTCTATGAATAGCAAACACAAACAGATTTGTGTTCTATTTCTACGAATAAAATGCAGGGCCGTCTCCAAGAATGATTAAAGAAATTTAGGCCTCATGGGAAAAAAATTTTAGGGCTTCTTATAATATAAATTCACTAATTATATATAAAAAAACAACAATACATATATAAATGTTATAAAATAAATAAAACAAAAGTAGTGTATCAAAATGAACAAACTTAAGCAAATTTTGAGGCTCTCCTAGCGTTTTGTAAAGCGAAGCTCTCGATCAAGTCTTTATATTCCATAGTCTTATATGAATTTTCAAATGTAGAATAGGGTTGTTGGTGTAACTGTAAGACCATGTGTAATCATAAAGCTCCACATCCAGGGATTATGCGCCACGTGGCGCCCAGTCAGAGTTATGGTTTTGTACAAAAATGGCTGTAGTCATAACTCTCCACATCCAGGGGTTATGCGCCACGTGGCGCCCAGTCATTATTAATTTTATTTGTTTTTTTTTAAATAATAATTCATTTAAATAATTAAATATATAATTAAAACACTACATTAAAATTAAAAAATACATTAAACGGATGTAGTAATCTAATATTATTATTATTTTTACTATGAATATTTGATATAGTTATGATATTAGTAACATAAACATAAGCATAAACCAAATTTTTTTTTACCAAAGGGTTTGGGTAAAAAGTGTTTACCAATATGGAGATTTTGAAACTTATTTACCTATAAATGGTGTGGGGTTAAAATTGCAATAAAAAATATATTATGGGTTTAAAATTACAATAACAAAATGGTGTGGGTTATAAATTAAAATAAAAATATATAATACACCACTCCTTCTCGTCTTCTTCAATTCGCCGGCCACCATCACCATTTTTCCGGCAATCCCGATACCACCCACCACCACCACTATTTTTCTCCTTCTTCTCCGATCTGTAACTCACCCACCACCACCATAACAACAAGACACACCCACCCAACGGCTATTTTTTTGATTTGTGTGCCAACCCCCGCGTTTTGTATACAACGCAGCCAAAAATCAATTTCATATAACGTAGGGGGGCGGTGTACCCCCGCGTTTTCGTCCTCAACGTTGGTGGCAACGTTGCCACTACGGGTGGTCTAATAGTTATTTTGTGATGTAAGTTGAATTAATTGTACTATGTTGGATTCTCCAACTTCTTGTTGGAGTGTTCGTTTTTCTTTAACATATGCAGTCGTTAAAAAAAAGAAAATGAAAACTCACTAACTACAATAAAACTATAAGTATCTTTTCTTGGGTTGAGAAATTTAATCCATATAAGTTATAACGCTGTTCATAGAAAAATTAAATTTTTTTGTTTAAAAGAAGGGATTGCTCTATAAAATGGTAAACAAATTTTAGGATTGTTCTAATCAGGTTACTGATAAAATATTTTGTTTTAATCATGTCACTAAACTTTTAAAATTGTTTCAATCATAGATATTTGATTGAATCACATATTATTTAAGTTTTCAAATTATTTATCTGAATAACTGGTTATTTAGGTTTTATTAAAATTAATAAATCAAATAAGATAAATCATAAATCACAACAAAAAGTTCATGTGATATCCGTCAAATTCAGATCTCGAATTATGTTCGTTTTTGTAAACTTTTAATACGTAAACCCAACTCAACATTTTAGAACCTTATTTATTTATTATATAATATTATAATATACCTCGACCATAAATAAACCGATGTTTGTCATGTTATACTATCGTTAAGAAAATCATAAGGAGTTCAAAACGATTTTCGTAAAGTCGTTACGAGTTGTACAAACCTTTAAGCTCGCTTATAACATTCATTGAAACTTGAGGAGGTGTTTCTGTAAATATACAATACATATACATATTCAAAAAAACCCTAACCTTATCTTTATCATTATCATCACAAGCCCCCCCTCCATCTCTTTCCCTTCTTTCCGGCAAGAAATCCGGCCTCCGCCACCACCCCTGCCGGCCACCATCTCTGACGCACCGCACACCACCTTACTCCCTCCCTGTAACCCTAACCCTAACAACTATAACCCCAGCCGCTCCCTTCTTCTTCCGCCGCTGATTTCCGTTTTTCCGGCGAGAATCCGGCGACCCCACCACCTCTCAGCCACCCTCTGGTCTGTAACACCTCCCCCATAAACTCCGGCCGTCTTCCCCCTGTTCCGGAAACCCCTTTTCTCCTTCAGGTCGTTTATCCGGCGACCGGAAAACCGGCCGCCGGTGCTCCCGTCTGCTCTCTCTCTCTCTCGTCGCACATTGTCTCTCTCTCTCTGCCTCTTTCTCTCTCTCTCACTCTCGCGCCGACTCTCTCACTGCTCTCTCTCCCTCTCCTGCTGTCGTCTTCAAATCTCCGGCAGTTTCGACTCGGTTCCTTCCCGAAACAGAACCACGACTCGTGAACATATAATAGGTAAAGTTAATTCAAGTTTTGGTATTGTTATTTTCGTATAGAGATTGTCAGATTTAAACCGTTAAAAATCGGTTTTATTAATTGAAACGGGTTGATTTGGGTATTGAGTTGTTTTGATTTGGGTAAAAGACGAACGATTGGGTAATAGATATATCAAGTTTCTTATGGGTTTTATTAACAATTGTTTACCTTGGTTTCGGTTGAGTTTTGTCCATAAACTGTTAAACTAGAGGTCTCGGGTTCGGGTCTTATCTTAGACCGTTTTTTTACGTTATTTTTACACTTAACAAATCTCGGTTACTACTAGTGTTAATATTTTATACAAAAATTTATATTAGTATTAATATGTTAAAGTTACTAATATATGTATTCATTATTAATGTTATTATTATTATCATTATTATAAATATTAAAGTGGTTATTAATATTATTAAAAGTCATATTATTATCTATTAAAAACCATATTTCTATTATTAATTATTAACAATAATATTATTATATTTATTTTTGTGAACTCGTTTAGAACTCGAACCGACATCGAGGGTGGTATCATTATTTACAATGAATATTATTTATTATTATTATTATTATTATTATTATTATTATTATTTTATCAACAACTTTCGTTATTAATACTAAGATTGTTATTCTTTAACTTTTACTATTAGTATTATACCATATTGGTATTATTATTAATAATTATCGTTATTATTATTATTATCATCATTATCTTATCTATCTATATTATATATATGTATATATGTATATATATATATATATCTAACATATCTTTTAGAGTTATTATTATCATTACTATCTTATCATTTATAACATCATTATAAGCTTTATTATTTTTTTATAAAAACCGAACTCTTGATTTAAAACCAGTATCGTTGCTATTTAATATTGATTTAGTTATTTAAAAGCCCAATAAAATAATAATATTTTATTTTAAATTATCAATTAAGTACGAGTCCTTAATCATTAACAAATTAACCGGTAATCCGATTTACAACCGAACCTTCTCGTCCAATGTTTCCAATATAGTTTCATTATGGTTTCAAGTTCATTAATATATATTACATTATTTATTTTAGCTACGGTGTTTATCATTTCAAGTTGGATCTGTTCGTTTACCATTCGAGCTTCATTTATTTATCTATTTATTTCTCGGTTCATCAATCGAGGTGAGTACTTTCATACCCATTTTTCTATCTTTCGTTTTGGGGTGACATTTCATACTTATCAAACTAAATGCTTTAATTACTTGCATCTTAAACCCACAAACGTGATTGTATACCTTACTTGAATAATTGCTCGATTTGGTGTTGTATGCTTATTTGACTATGTGTTTACAGCTTTTGGATGGTGAAACTATAAATCCTATACCATCTGGCAATGGCAAGGTGTCGTTAACGTATGCTATTAACGATAACTATAAATCCTAGAGTACTCGGCATCCCCTTGTAGCTAGGTGGTGCTAATGTAAGCTTATTAGCAACTGTCATAAAATCCTAGACTAATTGCCAATAGCTAGGTGTTGCTAACTTGTTTAGCGATAACTATTTATTCTAGTTTATAGCTCTTATTTATTGTTTTGTATACAAGTTTTGTGGATTTTCATACTATACACTTATATGCTCAAACTTATGAATTGCTCACCAACCTTTGTGTTGACAAACTTTATTTTATGAAATGTTACAGGTTTGACTTTTGTTGACTCGAGTACTTGACGGAAAACGTTACCAAGACCTTTAGTATATTTGCAAAACGAACAATATAATTATTACTTGTATTTAGTTTGTTTGTGTAGACGAGAAGTGTTGTTTATCGATTTGTTGAAATAAAATGAGTTAAATGAATATTGTCACTTTAAATAGTGTCTTGTGTATTTGTCCAATCACATTGCACCCCGGCATGTTCCGCCTTAGGTCGGGGTGTGACAGATTGGTATCAGAGCCACAAGACTATAGGATATGTGGTTAGACGTAACGACCTAGTATAGTCTTTACTTTAGGGTCCTTATACGTGTTGCTTATACATGTTTACCTTACTTGATTGTTCAATACACTTGTTTATTTATATACTTATTTATTTTATCAAATCATAAATATACACACACACACGTTCATAGTAATCCAAGGTATCCTTACCTTAAAACGCAAAAACATTAGTTTTTATTGTGTTTTTTGGATCACGAGCTTAACTTGGATCCCGTTGTTTCAAATCTCCTTAAAGATTGTCTCATATGAGATGACCACTTTAAGTAGTCGAATACGAGCGTTCCGTTCGCCATCCTAATTTTCGGTGTTGAAACAATAGAACCGCGGTGGTTCGTGGGCTAGTGTTTTGACATGACGTTGTATCTCGATTTATTGTGTTATTATTTTTATTTGAGTCAAAAACTTGAAAAAGCCGCGATGGTACGTGCACATGTTTAGACTCCAACAAGGTAATTTTGTAAAAAGGTTTTAGGGTCGGAATATCAAGTCATGGTGATTCATGCACGATATTTCCACCTTTAAATCTTAAAACATTATTATTACGTTTCAAGAATTTAAACCATTTTACCTTTATTTAGTTATAAATTATTATCACAAGTCTTCATTTATGAATGTTATATTTTTATTTATTGTTAATAATACTTTTATATCTCGATTTTATATGGTAAAGTTTTACACCAATTTTCTCATTTTGATTTTTCAAGGAATTTTTATTGCAAATTCGTTCATTAAAATCTCTTCGTTATAAAAAGGAAAATAAATAAATAAATATATGTATATATAGAGTTTGATCTATTCATAATAATTTTTAATATACCATTTATTTTCATTAAGACGATTTACAAACGAAAATCTTATTATATAAATTCCATCATATTAAAAAAGGTTTTATGATAAATTTTACCTCAACTTTTCAAGTAAATCTATTATATAAACTTTAAATTTCTTTAAAGTTCTTGTACAAAAAAAATTGTATAAAATTTCATTTTTATAACTATTCCGTTTATTTTAAACGATCCTTTCACAATATTAATTATTTAAACTTTTCACGATGTTTAAATTATATTACATAATACCCATGGTAGAATTCTCATTACAAAAATTCTATTTTACGACAACTTTCATTATGCATTTTTGCTTCATTATAAATTTTCACCAATAAAAACTTGCATCTTATGATACAACTCGTTTTAAATTTCTTATGGTAGTTTAGCTTTAATTTTTCAAGAAAATTCGCAAGCTTATAGTTTGTAACTTTCTTGAAATCCTCACGCAAAACTCATAGAAATTTTATTTTAAAGACAAAAAAATCGTTTACTTGTGATTTCTCTATTTACAATGCCGGTCATTTTAACTCACCATGATATTCTTCATTACAAGATATTAAATAACGAACTTGGTAAAAAAAAGGATTTCTTTTTGCAACTTTATATTTCCAAGACGATATTCATCTTTTAATATTGAAACCTCATAACAAATTTTAACATTCAATGTACGTATTTTAAATTTTCTCATAAGGAATAAATAAATAAATTTATTTTAACCGTTAAAATTTGTGTGATTCACAAACTCGGATCTCAAGAAATTCTATTTACATAATATATATATATTTATACATATATTAACTCGTAAATTTAATTATTAAAATTTTCATAGATACTTCAAACATTAGTTATAAATTATTATATTTTCAAATTGATATTTATTACTAGTTAAAAAAAAAAAAAAAAAAAAAAACACCTCCCTATACACAACCACAAGTTCCCAAACACCCGTATCCCATCTCAAACTACCGCCTTAAAATCAAACCACCCTTACACTTCAAAAGTTTTCCCGCGCACTCAAATCTTTTCTCAATATAAACGAAAACCTATCAAACTCACCATCCTAATGCTTCAAAGACTCCGACAAACCCACTCACGAATGCTTGAAACATATACAAACCAAAGTTTACCCAACTATGACTCAAAAACCCTTCGACCCATGCTACGTCGAGTAACAAACCATATCGCCACACCATTTCCATCCAACCATAGAGTTGATGTCAAAATAGTAACCCAAACACTCCTTATTAAATACATGTATTAACCAAATCTCAACCCAAACTAGCCAAGATCAAAATTTCTAACCCATCAACTTAACCCGAGCTCAAATAAGCCAAACCTCATCCTAATTGCCCAACTACTACTCACACAAATCATCCAAACTTAACCCACTCAAAAGTCCTAAACCTGACAAACCTCATAAATCCAACTCAAGAAAACCCAATTACGCAAGCCAACCGAAACATACTCACTCTTCACCAAATTTCCAAACCATTCACCAACCGAAGCCTAAAACCTCTCCATACACACGCAAGCTTCGCTTTACCCTTAAAATTTTTATATATATATATATGTATACCTGCATACAACTAGTGTATTTATAACAACCTCATGTGTTTAAATAATCACTTTTAAATATTAAACTCTTTCAAGGTTAACGGTTTACGTATGTTGCCCATATTTTATAAATCATCTTTGTAGAATATAAATATTGTCATGACAACAAAATTTTATTATGAGGAATTGGTTTCGAAAATTATTAAACAAATATAAAGATATTTTCAAGGGTATAAATATTGTCACCTAAGGTGATAAATCTTTTAATAACTTTATAAATACGAGGTTTTATTTTGAATGTTTAATGCGGGATTTATTTAGTAATAAATTACAACTTTCACCATATTGCATAAACTCAATGACCATGGCTTTGCAAATCTCTTGGGACGCGTTTATAAATATTTTATATGGTTACACAAATTTTTGCTCAATAACGATTTACACGACTATTACCTCTTATTATCGCAAGCATCCTCACCTTATATAATTCATTTTCATCGTAATAACTTTATGTATACAAACTCCTTTAACAATTTGGGTTACAAGATTTGCATTCAATAATGATTTAAACGTTTCTCTAGCTACGCGATACCACGGTATATTGATATTATTATATTCTTTTTCTTGGGGACAATAAAATGACTTTACTTGAGATTTCATTTTCGATGTTATTCTTATATTTTCAATGAGCATATAAAACGCGATTTACATATTTAGTCATTAATTCGAGTCACGCAATCATTGCGATTTTTCTTTCATTTGATGAGATATTTCAATGGTAACTTTATGCACATGAGATTTCATTTTTTGTGTTTTGAATTTCGTGACCGAATGCAAACTATTAAATAACAATTTGTGTAATACTTTCAAAACTTTAACTTCGCCAAAAATCTCGTTTATCTTTTAAACGATATGTTCATGACTATGTTGTTTATATTTGAGCATTTATGTAAACACGATTCTATACGTTATTCTATATCATCTTATCTAATCTATTAACGGCCTATGTGTGGCTTTCTACAAGTTTTGGCGCTATTAGAAACTATTATTATGATGACGATTATATAAATGGTTTCACAATAGTGGCCGTATTCACGTTTTATCACATTTCATCGATTGTTTTGGTTATTAATCAATACTATTTTATTTATATTGATGCACGTATGCGTCACCCCAAAGAAACTCACCTCATTCTCATATTATCACATTTCATGTAATCATATCCTCAAATACTTATAACCTCAAGTTTGTTCACGTGTGAAATTCATCGTACGACGTTATTGCAAGTTGTATAATCGTTCATCCCAACTTTATGTGATCATTTATTGGACTTTTCATTTCTATTTATCGAGTTTCATCTTATCAATTTTATTTATTACCTCAATTTATAAACTTTGGTAACTATCTTGTTGACTTTTGACTTCGAATCTTATTTCATATTGTTTACCCTAAATTTTTTTTGTTTTATCTATTTGATCGTCTTTACTTAATTTAAGCCAAATTGTTATTTTCGCCTTGGTTTATATTCTAAGACCTTAAACTGTTTCATTTATGTATCCCATTTTCCTACTTATTAAAAAAGTCAAATCCCGAAATTCTCAACCGCTAGTACTATTTGTCAATATTGATAAAGTTCAACAAATTTATTTACTCATCTATTATTTAAAAATTTCGAAATAAATAGGTCTCTTAAACCACACAATGGAACGAACCATGTGGACCATACGACGATCTAAATAATTTTGGGTGCACACTTAATTATCGAAATCCCCGTATGGAAGCCATAGTAAGTACACTTGTGTGCGATAACTCAGACCCGAGGATGATGGCAGAAAAACAATAAAAATGCGAAATCATGATAAGGGCATGGTGGATACGCCGCTGGTACATCCTATATATAAGTGCCTTTATTATGTTTCTCATTTGTAACGTTTTTCAAATCATGCAAGGATTTGACGTTATTCGTTTGCTAGAAAAAAATTTGTTCATGCAATTATCCTACTAAAGACAAAATTCGTTAATAATTACTTTTCTTTAAGTTTATTTTAATTTCGGGACGAAATTTCTAAAAAGTTGGGGATACTGTGACATCCGTCAAATTCAGATCTCGAATTATGTTCGTTTTTGTAAACTTTTAATACGTAAACCCAACTCAACATTTTAGAACCTTATTTATTTATTATATAATATTATAATATACCTCGACCATAAATAAACCGATGTTTGTCATGTTATACAATCGTTAAGAAAATCATAAGGAGTTCAAAACGATTTTCGTAAAGTCGTTACGAGTTGTACAAACCTTTAAGCTCGCTTATAACATTCATTGAAACTTGAGGAGGTGTTTCTGTAAATATACAATACATATACATATTCAAAAAAACCCTAACCTTATCTTTATCATTATCATCACAAGCCCCCCCTCCATCTCTTTCCCTTCTTTCCGGCAAGAAATCCGGCCGCCGCCACCCCTGCCGGCCACCATCTCCGACGCACCGCACACCACCTTACTCCCTCCCTGTAACCCTAACCCTAACAACTATAACCCCAGCCGCTCCCTTCTTCTTCCGCCGCTGATTTCCGTTTTTCCGGCGAGAATCCGGCGACCCCACCACCTCTCAGCCACCCTCTGGTCTGTAACACCTCCCCCATAAACTCCGGCCGTCTTCCCCCTGTTCCGGAAACCCCTTTTCTCCTTCAGGTCGTTTATCCGGCGACCGGAAAACCGGCCGCCGGTGCTCCCGTCTGCTCTCTCTCTCTCTCTCGTCGCACATTGTCTCTCTCTCTCTGCCTCTCTCTCTCTCACTCTCGCGCCGACTCTCTCACTGCTCTCTCTCCCTCTCCTGCTGTCGTCTTCAAATCTCCGGCAGTTTCGACTCGGTTCCTTCCCGAAACAGAACCACGACTCGTGAACATATAATAGGTAAAGTTAATTCAAGTTTTGGTATTGTTATTTTCGTATAGAGATTGTCAGATTTAAAACGTTAAAAATCGGTTTTATTGTTGGTTGTATTATTTGAAACGGGTTGATTTGGGTATTGAGTTGTTTTGATTTGGGTAAAAGACGAACGATTGGGTAATAGATATATCAAGTTTCTTATGGGATTTATTAACAATTGTTTACCTTGGTTTCGGTTGAGTTTTGTCCATAAACTGTTAAACTAGAGGTCTCGGGTTCGGGTCTCATCTTAGACCGTTTTTTTTATGTTATTTTTACACTTAACAAATCTCGGTTACTACTAGTGTTAATATTTTATACAAAAATTTATATTAGTATTAATACGTTAAAGTTACTAATATATGTATTCATTATTAATGTTATTATTATTATTATCATTATTATAAATATTAAAGTGGTTATTAATATTATTAAAAGTCATATTATTATCTATTAAAAACCATATTTCTATTATTAATTATTAACAATAATATTATTATATTTATTTTTGTGAACTCGTTTAGAACTCGAACCGACATCGAGGGTGGTATCATTATTTACAATGAATATTATTTATTATTATTATTATTATTATTATTATTATTTTATCAACAACTTTCGTTATTAATACTAAGATTGTTATTCTTTAACTTTTATTATTAGTATTATACCATATTGGTATTATTATTAATAATTATCGTTATTATTATTATTATCATCATTATCTTATCTATCTATATTATATATATATATGTATATGTATATATATATATATATATATCTAACATATCTTTTAGAGTTATTATTATCATTACTATCTTATCATTTATAACATCATTATAAGCTTTATTATTTTTTTTTTATAAAAACCGAACTCTTAATTTAAAACCAGTATCGTTGCTATTTAATATTGATTTAGTTATTTAAAAGCCCAATAAAATAATAATATTTTATTTTAAATTATCAATTAAGTACGAGTCCTTAATCATTAACAAATTAACCGGTAATCCGATTTACAACCGAACCTTCTCCTCCAATGTTTCCAATATAGTTTCATTATGGTTTCAAGTTCATTAATATATATTACATTATTTATTTTAGCTACGGTGTTTATCATTTCAAGTTGGATCTGTTCGTTTACCATTCGAGCTTCATTTATTTATCTATTTATTTCTCGGTTCATCAATCGAGGTGAGTACTTTCATACCCCTTTTTCTATCTTTCATTTTGGGGTGACATTTCATACTTATCAAACTAAATGCTTTAATTACTTGCATCTTAAACCCACAAACGTGATTGTATACCTTACTTGAATAATTGCTCGATTTGGTGTTGTATGCTTATTTGACTATGTGTTTACAGCTTTTGGATGGTGAAACTATAAATCCTATACCATCTGGCAATGGCAAGGTGTCATTAACGTATGCTATTAACGATAACTATAAATCCTAGACTACTCGGCATCCCCTTGTAGCTAGGTGGTGCTAATGTAAGCTTATTAGCAACTGTCATAAAATCCTAGACTAATTGCCAATAGCTAGGTGTTGCTAACTTGTTTAGCGATAACTATTTATTCCAGTTTATAGCTCTTATTTATTGTTTTGTATACAAGTTTTGTGGATTTTCATACTATACACTTATATGCTCAAACTTATGAATTGCTCACCAACCTTTGTGTTGACAAACTTTATTTTATGAAATGTTACAGGTTTGACTTTTGTTGACTCGAGTGATTGACGGAAAACGTTACCAAGACCTTTAGGATATTAGCAAAACGAACAATATAATTATTACTTGTATTCAGTTTGTTTGTGTAGACGAGAAGTGTTGTTTATCGATTTGTTGAAATAAAATGAGTTAAATGAATATTGTCACTTTAAATAGTGTCTTGTGTATTTGTCCAATCACGTTGCACCCCGGCATGTTCCGCCTTAGGTCGGGGTGTGACAGTTCATGACTTCATTCAACATCTTTTTCCCAGTTTATAATATCAACAACCGACACCACCTTTAAGCTAACTCAGCCACTCACCACCACCTTCAGCTGCCGACCACCACAACATGACTTTAACCACCATCACCGGAAAAAATCAGCACCACCACCACCACCAAGACTGTAACCACCACAGCAGCCAAAATTAACAACACCACCGCCTAATTTAACATTTTGTCAACCCCAAACATAACTACAAATCGATTTTCCGGCCAACTACCATCACCATTGGCGCCTCGCCTCCAACAAGAGATGTTATAACCAAATCATGTGGTAAAAACGAGGGGGTGTGAAGCCCGTATCGAAAAAACGATGGAGTTAGCTAAAAACGAACAGGTTGCGATCGGAAAGACGATGGGCCTGTGTTGTAGGATTTTAAAACCCTTGCAGGATCTAGTTTGATACCTGACGAACATGCAGATCTTATACAAATATATGATGGGGTGGTGGGTTGGCAGTGCAACAGTCAAAGTGGTCGGGTGGCGGCCTGGTGGTACTGGTCCGGTGGTTGAAGAGAGTGAAGGAGTAGAGTGAGAGGTTTCTAATCTTTTATAATATATATAAACGAAAACATAAAAATCCTACGTGTCGCGATGTGGTTGCTCCCCCTTTTTTTGGAGTCACTAGATTTGCTTGATTTTTAAATTGAGGCTTCTCATGCATTTGACCCGAATTCATGGGTATGGGTCTTACCAAACCCAAATATTTCTTAAACGGGTTATAACATCTCATTAAATTAAAAAATATTCTCACCAAATTATTGATGTAAAAATCCTATAAAATAGGATATACTAAAAATTAATATCTTATTTATTTTAAAAAAGATATATATATTATTTAAATTAAAACACCAATTTTATAGAAAAAAAATAAACGGGTCTTGGGTCTCATCAAACCATAAGTATATTATTAACTTTCATAAATATTATTTATAATTAAAAAAACCAATTTTATAGTAAAAAAATAAATGGGTCTTAGGTCTTATCAAAACTTTTAAATCGGGTTATAACATCTCATTTATTTATGAAACAATTTATTATCAAACTATAAGTACATTATTAACTTCATACAATAAAAAAAATTCAAAAATTAAATAAATATTAGAACAAACAATATAAAACAACCCCCGTAATACGGGGGATAAAAATTAGTTTATATATATAGATAAAATCTTTGATAACCTGTCATTTCAATTAGGGGTGTAATGGTGTTGTAGAACCATATATATATATATATATATATATATATATATATATATATATATATCACACAATATAATAATAATAATAACAATAATAATAATAATAATAATAATAAACATTAGAGTATTTTTAAGGGGTTTTCAATCTGGACATGTATATCTACAATAGAACAAATTAAAATCTCTTGGGCCCTTTAAATTTTAGGCCTCGTGTCACTACACGAGCTGCACGCCCCAAAACCGGCCTTGATAAAAAGGATTATGTTTCAACCAAAAGAACATGTCTAGTGCTTTCTGAATAATATATCCAATTTCCAGGACTCAGAACAACATTCTATTCGAATTCAATTACAATTTCAACAAACAATATAGTAATTAATCTGATTCGAATTTTAGCAACCCAGTTTTTAACCGATCTTCAGAATCACGAATATGTGATTCACCGGTTTGAAAAACGATTGAATTTGATCTTTTGTTAGCGTCTAAAACAATTCCACAAACCAATTTATAGAACCCAAATCGAATCAACGTACAGATGGCTAACTAGAATCTTTAATTGAAACAATTAATGTGGCTCTAATGCCAATGTTGCCTAGGATATAAGAAATTGAGATGTAGATTGATAACACTAATAACAAGTAATTGAATTGAGAAGAGAAAGGTATGAATTTCATTGTTAATCTATATAATGGCAAACCCTGGTATGGCCTTTAAACTGTTTATAACACCTCATTTATGTGTAAAACTCTTTTATCGTCACACTATAATATAACTAATATATCCACTACATATTCTTCGTCGCCAGTCTATCCCCTCCATCGCAGTTAACTTTTATTACCACCCACTAGGGTGGCAAATGGGTTGGGTTGGTCGGAAAGGGTTATGGTCGAAACAGGTCATATGTTGGAACGCGTTAGAGTCAAAACGGTATAGGGCCAGAATGAGTCAATTAAAAAAAAGGTTGTTTTGGTTCAGGTCGGAACGGGCTAGGGTCGAAACGGGATAGGAGCGGAATGAGTTAATTAAAAAAAGGTTGTTTTGGTTCGGGTCAGAACCAAAACAAATTTCAGATGACATATTTTGACCCATTTAGTTAAAATCTATGACCCAAACCAACCCATATAATGTTTAAAACAACCCAAACTGATCAATTTGAAATGATTTGGATCAAGATTGTCACCCCTACCATCCAATATCATCAACCTCCACTATCTTGCATTAACCACCATGGTTACCTACATCAACTGCCCATTCTTTGTTGAATTTCTCCTGAATCGCTGAATTAACCATCAGATATGGCCGCCCCTTACCTCCTCTTAATTAATGAAATCATATCCGGGTCAACCCGTTTTCATCTTCATCACTCATACCACCACCACACCAACCTTGATTTCAGTCCTAGAACGGTTGTTAATGGTGCCAGATTACTAACATACTATGTTATCTTAAATTTATAAAAGCATGTATGATATAGTTTGAATCTTAATGCTCTCTGATATAAACCTGGGTTAAATGTTCGTTCATTTAAATTTTAAACAAATAGTTCATGAACATAAACGAACATAATTGAACAAAGGTAAACGAACATATATGAAAAACTAAACAAACACAAACAGCATAAACAAATATCAATAAACACATTTACATGAACACACACAAACAAATATAAAACATTAAGTAGATGATTCATTCAATGTTTCATTAAAATGAATATAAACGAACATAACCAAACATAAATCGAACAAAATAGTTGCAAGTATATTACTAACTTACTTACAACAAATTAAATTAAAATCCAAAACATATATTCATAATATTAGTAACGATAAAGAAAACCTCTCATAATACGGGCTAAAACCTAGTCAATTGATATCATGACCAAGTTTGTCCCTAATCAATATCACACAAAGATTTGTGTGTATACAAGTTTGTACCTTCTAGATGACATAAATAGCAAATTGATGCATGAGCATATCCTAATTTAAATTCTGATTTTTATTATCTTTTATTATTTTTATGTTTATCTAATTTTTCATGTTTATATTTTCCTGTCTAGTATAGATATGATTGATTGTAAATGTTTTTATAGTTTTTGATTGAGTTTTAATATAAAAGAAAATTGTCCTTGGAACTTCGCTTCGAATTATCGTCTTTGATTAATCATGAGTCTCTTGAGCCATTGATTGCTTCCGAAACTGCATCAGTTGGTATCAGAGCTTTGGTTGTTCAAATGGCTCGACATGAAGATGAATACTTTCTTGCTCGTAGAATCGCCAACAGGGGCAACGAAAGGAGGGTTTTGTATTCATGTGCTCGTGGAGAAGATCGACGTCCTATTCGCAGATTCACCGACGGAGGCAACGGTGTAGCCCGTTCCAACCCACGGGATCTTAAGAAGATCAAACGACTCCGACAAGGAGTCCGTGATCTGGAAGAAATCAAACGGATCCGAAAGCGAGTCCGTGATCTCGAGTTACAACGGGAGATGCGCAAGGTGGAAACCGAGTCGAGCACCGTTATCGGGGACGAAGGTGACGACGGAGAGGAGCATCCGTTTGGCAATCACCCACCACGGTTCTATGAACCGATCTATGAAGATGAATCTTGTCATGAGGGTTTTTCGAAAGACAAACCTAAATTTGATAAAGATGGAATTGACTATGATGAAGATTTGTGTTTATTTGAGGATCCTTCCGGTGGTGATTTTAGCTGGGATTCGCCACCCGTATTTGATAACTACGGTGATGAGGAAGAATATATAGTTGTTCTAGATGGTGCGGCGACTGCTATCGGGTCTCATATTTTGTCCGTGATAATTTCTTCGGTGGTGGCTACTTGTGGTGAGGAGGAAACTGGTGGTGATGAGTTTGCTTTGGAAGTTCCAACAGTAATGCCGGTAGTTATGGAAGATTTGAATCTTGATTTACAAAGATTGCAATTTCCTATTAATTTGCAATTTCAAATTGAGATTATTGTGGTTACAAAGGATGTGAATATGCTTCATGATAATAATGGTAGTGTATCACGTGAAAGGCCATTTAATTTACTCATTCCAATTGGCGGACCCACTCACAAATATAGAGAGGTTGTGGTTGCACAAGATAAGGAAGGTTTGAATACTTTAAATTATTTTATGAAATCTCATTTCAAACTTAAGTCGGAAAATGAAGATGTGAATGTTCAAAGACGAATCATTAATCCGGGAAATTCCAAAGGTGGCCCCCATTCAAATTGATGGTAATGTTCAAGACGAAAAGCCTTCTATTCCAAGCCCAATACCAGAGGCGTCTACTGTTGATTCCAAGCAAATTTCAAAAGCGGGTAAGAGACGAGTTAATATTCCGTGTGAATCTAGTTGCTTGCCTTTAAAGTTTTTAAGTTTGTTTTTAAAGATTTTTAAGTTGTCTAGTAACAAGAACATAGGAGCCGGTCTATTATCTCGGGTTGTCAATGATTTTTTCGACGTTCTCAAGACTTGAGGACGAGTTTTTTTCGAAGACGGGGAGAAGGAGGTGAAAAATCCTGGGAACCCGATAGACCCACCTGGTATGAATTTAGATCCGGGTGAGACGACCCGTAAAGTTGAATAGTTTGGGCGGGGAATGGCGTTGATAAATAAAGAGCGAGTTGATGTTCCTTTCGATCCAGGTGGCTTTGGTTTTAAGGCAAAACTCGAGGACGAGTTTTTCGAAGAATGGGAGTATGATGCAGGAACATCTCCTAATTTAAATTCTGATTTTTATTATCTTTTATTATTTTATGTTCATCTAGTTTCCATGTTTATCTTTTCTTGTCTAGTATAAATAGGATTGATTGTAAACGCTTTCAATAGTTTTTGATTGAGTTTTAATATAAAAGAACATTGTTTTTGGAACTTTGGTTCGAATTATCGTCTTTGATTAATCATGAGTCTCTTGAGCCATTGATTGCTTCCAAAACTGTATCACAAATACTAAAGTTTGCAATTATAACATATCTAGCCCTAACCATTGCATGTGAGAGATTAATAAAAGTGATCGTGACTAGAGATAAAAAAAATCGGTTCCAAACGGATTTACCGGTTTAGAACCCGACCTGGTACCAACTTAAACTGGAATGGGACCAACCGGTTTCCAAACCGACCCAGCCCAGCGGTTCGTATAGCGATTCAGATATTTTATAACCAAACTGGTTTTAAAACGATATGACTTGGAAAATAACAAGTTTTTTCCTCAGACCAGTTTTTTAACAGTTAACCTGTTTATAAACCGAACTAAACCGGTTTGATCGATTCAAACAATGTTACTACCAAAACCAGTTTCTAAACTGAACAGGTTTCGGTCAAACCGGTTTTGACCATGCGTTGACCTAACTTGACCTATTTAGCCCAGAAACCAGTTTTGTAGACCTCTAACTATAAGTGTCTTTAATAATTGTAAAACTCACAATGGCACACACATGTAATCTGTTATGACCTGGGCCGGACCATCTATCAATCGAGCCCATCCGATATGAGCATCCAAGAAAGGCCCATGCATGAACACAAGAACCTCGCAAGTTAACCTGCAAGTTTTAGTTTGCAATTTCCTATTTTATTTCCACGTTTTAAAGTGGTCTTGTAACTGCATTTAGATAGTGTAGTGCATGTTCTTCATGAAATAAGTGACATGGGTGTTTAACCTAGTCTTATGCATATTTAAATAGTTTGTTTATTTTCATTATTGGAATATATTAGAAAATTGTCCCAAAAAAATCTCTTGTTCCTCTATGAATTCTCTATGGATTGTTGCTTACTAAAACAAGGCCTTGTCATCTTAGTGCTTTCATTCTCGTCTCTTCCTTCCGCTATGCACCACACAAATAATTCTCTGCCACCGACGACCTCCCACCTTCCATCACCAACCAACTTGCTCAGTTGATACTTAACAAAAAATGCGCATAAACGAACATAAATGAACATGTTTCTAATGAACAACCATAAAGGAATGTTCACATGCATAAATGAACGAACGATGCAGGAGTTCATGTTCCCTCTTTTAGTGAAACCAACAATGTCCGTATTTGTTTGTTTATTAACTATATAAATGAACATAGACGAACTTAACTAGATTAGGAGATAAGCTGCTTTGGCATGCACATTTATTTTTTAATCATAATGCAGTAGCCGAGATGTCAAAATAAGGGAGATAAAGCACTAAGGAAATCGGGTGATGACAATTTTACTTTAAGGTTGCAAAGGGGCCATTTGAGATAAAGCACAACCTCATATAAAACATAACTTTAAATGTCATTTTTGGCTTATAAAATACATTGATAATTTAATTGGGAAAAGTTTATGTATTTTGAATCATTTAAATTATCTAAATGAATTCATGTAATATTATAATGTAATGGCTACAAACGAGTGAATAATTTGCTATTATGTAGCAATTTTTAAGGAATTAACGATCATTATTTTTTGTTTATGAAATTCATTTTCTACTTCGGATATTTGCTAAGAGAATGAGGTGATTATTCATTTGTGGATCTTAGATGACTTGGTTTCATATCGATGCAAACATCATACATGCAAATGACAACTTTAACATTTGGTAAAATTTCAAAAAGTGACACATAATGGAACAAAAATCAAGAAATCTATTTGCTTTAGTCTAATGTTATTAAATATGCAAAATGACATAGCTTAAGATTCAACCTTGATAACATGTGCCTCAAAGTTGAGATACGAGATTAATAATGTAATCTTAAATAAATATTATTGCTTAAATTATAAAATAGGTTACGACACAAATTATTTTAGTTGTAAGAAACCAGCGGAAATGCATTTATATTTCTAATAAAAGATACTATTTATATCGAAACAGAAGGCAAATGAGTAAGGTGCGCCGCTACCCTTTTTTGAATCGTATTTTTAAATTTTAATCCATTTTTTACATTACATAATTCAAGAGCTTATTTGCATTTAAAACTATTTTGTTATCCATAAACCAGATTATAGTTTATTAAAAGTGGTTCTAACACATGCATTTATCCTATATATGCAAAACAAAAGATGAACATCAAACTATTTGCAACCACGAAGTCTAACACCACAAACACTCTATAGAGAATATATTTGCACTCATAAGCTATACCAAAAACAAGAAATCTCAAGAAACCTAACCTTGAAAAGTCAAAACTCTCGAAAAACACTCATCAAATAGTCAAATCCTCTTGAATCACAGTAAACGACCCGATAATTTTACCACCAACATCAGGGAAGTTTTCACATCCTGGAAGAGATTTTACCTTGCCCTTTTGATCCACTTCAACAGGGTATTTTAGTAAATGTCCTCTCATTTCCGACACCTCATCTGCTGCAAACTGTCTCCAGTTAGCTTCAGACAATGATCTAACATGTCTTACACATTCGATTGATTCGGGCTGTGTAAAGCGATCATCCACGAGCCCAAGATGTTCGGCCCAAAGAGACATTCGGTATCCATATATCTAGAAACAAAAAGGGTTAACAAACTAACATGCTTGGTCTTTGTATTATAAAAAGGTGGTGTAATTTAAGGATAAATACCTGTCCTCGTGGATACGAGAGTTTTGTCGCCCATGTATGATGAGGTTGGTAGGCACCCATTGCAATCTCTGTGTCTCGGGTTCCCTCCATAGACCGTTGATTAATGTTTGCAGATCCAACAATTACATACTCATCATCAACTATCATGCCCTTTGAATGAACATAGATCATGAACCGTCGGTTCTTACGGGCAAATCCCTGAATCAATAATATAAACTAGTTATATAATTTTCATATCTAGAAGGCATCCAAGTGTAGCATTGTTCTCTATATAAAGAGCACCTTATATTGATTCTTTACACCATAAATATATAATATTATTCTTTGTTTATTGAATCATAATAACGACAACAATAATAATGATAATAATAATCAATTCTTTATCTATCAATGTTGATAATGTAAAGAGACGGGTGTGGTCTACCTGTGGAGTATTTACAGAACCAAGGCTCTCCTGACGTACATTATCATATGGATCTATGGCTTCACGGTTTCCAAGACAAAAAAAGTTCAAATAATCTTGCGGTGAATGCACTCCGTCAAGCCCAACTTCTACCAAAGCTTTGTAAACTGTCTCATACATCATTTCCATAGTCTTGTTCTGCAAAGTTAAAAGATTATATATAATTCTCTACAAAATGTAAACTTTAAAATAAACTTGTAACAAGACGTATGAAAAACTGAATTTGAAATGTAATATGTTTGACCATAAAGTCAAACTGCAGAGTCAAAACTACATGTGCATACCTGCCAATATAGAATACGTTGCGTAGCAAAGCCTGTAGGGGCACCTTCTGGCCACATAGGAATCAGGATATATGCAGCAAACCTTTCATGTGCTCTAATTTTACTAGCAATTTTAAGGGCAATTTCCATTGGAATCAAATTGTCGGCACCTAAGAGACAAAATCATATATAAATAACTGTGATAAACAAAATCTGAAGCGGAGTACGTGTCAACGAAATGACCCTTACCTAGGTCACTATGTGAACTCCAATTATATGATGACCCAAGGAAGTATTGGTTCTCGATATATATAAAATGTTGAGCAGAACGAATAGCCTTCACGTACGCCGTGTGTATGCTCATATCAATCATCACATTCTTCCCACAAACCAAATTCTGTTCATAAAAGTTTACTTTTAAACAATCTATTCATTTATGAAGGCGATAACTGAATTCTGGTTGTGTTTTATCCCATATGGGCCAAATGAACAAAATTAGCCCAAAGTCGATTGGTAATGAATACAGCCTCATGATCCGTTTTACTTGAATTTCTAGTTGTTATTGTAACGAATTCCTTTGTAATCAGAAAACCTATAATTAATATTTTATTGTACTGTCCAAATGTATAGAAAACTAGAAACCATAGACAAACCTATAACGGGTCCGTAGGCAAAAGACAACCAAACCGAAAATAATACTGACTAGTAATAATTATAAATAACAATTTGTTTTTGAAAGAATAAAACCTGGATACTAACAAAAAAATAGGAAATAGCAAGTTGTGCCATTTCAATACTAGAGGTGATATTTTCAAAACTCTCGACATTTTACTCATGAACGGGTCGATTTGTCATTAAATGGTTCAAATGGGTTATGGGTCAACCAGTTTGGAAGTCATTCAAAGTCTCTCTGTCCTGCATACAATCTCAAAAACCATATGGTTTAGAGATTTAGACTATTTTTGATATAGCAATTCTTTTTGTAATTATAATTAGAATTAATGCGTTAGTTAGTTATAAAAATTTCAAAACTGGACAGAGAAGTATATACAGTTCAACTCAACCAGATCCATACTAAAAGATGAACCATTTAAGCCCAAGCCAACTCCGCCCGAGCCCAATTTGACCTGACACAACCCGCCCGACCCACCTACCCTTTACAGACAAAAATAATAATTACATATTTCATACCTTGCTTTGAGCTTCCCTCTGGTCCTTTGAAAATCCTCTAACCGAGTTTGAATCAATCGAACGAAATATCTGCATTCGGGACAAGAAGTTATGATACAGAAACCATTAATGCAGGATCCCAATTCCCGATCAAATTAGTATCAATTTGTCTACCTTCAGCCATCGTTCCTCAAAGTTGGTCAAGACATCGTATGGTGCGGGACCATCAATTTTACTATGCATGTCGTGCCATGGTTCTCTTGGAGCACCCACAAGATTACCCTATACATAACAACATGAGCGGGTCAGGAGGATTGGATAGTGGGTCAAAACAGAGAAATTGAAACCATAATACATCATAAAGTAATTTATTATCCAATTATCCCCACTTAATTCCTAATTTGTGGAGAAATTACCAAAGATAAAACTTTATAGTAGTAAGATTATAAAGTTGTGATGTTTATGGTTGTAGGATTATAATATTTTAATCTTTAGGATATTCTTTTGATCTTTATCGTGGTAAGATTCTAAAATTTTGATCTTTTTTTTTAGTTTCCAAATTTGCATCTAAGTTAATAAAGATATTTGATCTTTATGGTAGTATTATTAAAAAAAAAAGATTTAGAATATAACAGACCACTGCAATTTTCTAAAACTGGAAAATAATCTTAAAAAGATCAAAGTCGACACCGAGAAATTAGGATTATGGAAGTCATCTGCATGCACTGTTTGTGAAGTCCTAAACAAGGGATGTTGCGGAGTATCATATCGGCCATTGCACAGATCAAGTCCTCCAACAAAAGCTTGAATTCTTCTTTTACCATATCCCGCATCCGTGTCAACAATCACAGTTTTCTGGTGGTGTGTAAATATTACAGCTTTCTAAAACAAATTAAGAAAATGAAAATTAGAAATAGAACGATCGTGAATTTATCATAAAATGGCCAAGCAGTGGATACAATTTGAGAATATATTTGGATTTTATTCAGTTGTTATACCTGCTGCTTCACTGAAGAGGTAGGTCCCAGCAGAGCCCAGTTGGACCCGCAAGACTCACCTTGAAGAGAGACGTCTGCGCAGAAACCAACTGGATCCGCAGGACCCACCATGCTCAGAGACGTGACGTCCTTACGCGCAGTACGCAAGCTGTTCCCGCAGAAAATACCTCCCAATGATGAAGTACTCTGCCTGTTCCCGCAGCTGCGGATACAAGCCATCAGGGAAGGCCACCCGCGCAGCAAGGCTACACGCACAAGGCACTTAGCTCTCAATAATTCAGTTGTCACCTGAAGGAATGAGCAAAGCCGGGAACAATCCCGCACAAAGGCGGGAGGGGGAATACTCCCGCCCAAATAAGCCAGTCCGTACGATACGGGAAGATCTTCTGTACTGTACCTGACGAGGTATGGGCAAAAGATCTGACCAAAGATACGACAGCTCATTGACAACAGTATGGCGAGCAACATGCTCTTGTACTGAATGTCACTATTAGCCGCTGCCTACTCACCAACTCCTGTCATACCACGTGCATAGCCGGCAGTTGGTGGAAAAGGAATAGTACACAGCAGGCCTGGTCACTGTCAGCCGCTGCCTACCCACCAACTACCAGCAGGGCACGTGCGTAGGCCACAGTTGGTAGAACAGGAATACTATTCAGCCGGCCACACCTTCTTGGAAACCTACCTTCGGCTATAAATACCCCAAATGGTATGATCATCTTATCATCATATACTATCTCGTATTACATATTATACCTGATATCTGCTCTAGCAATCTCTTAATATACATTTATATTCAAGAGCAATCTAGTCTGATTCTCACGCCGGAGGGTGGTCACAAGGAGGAACCCCCCCTTCTCAGTGACGAGCTCACGGTGTCTGTTTTGCAGGTTATCAGAAGAACCATCTTTGCCGGGTCTAACCCCTCGTGGGAAACATCTATTCAACCCCCAGGTTACCCGTAATCTGCCCGGGGTCGATTAGTGTTTCTTCATTGGTGCCATCCGTGCATAAAAGCTAGAACTTCATTTCTTTTCAGTTTTTTCAAACTTCTGGAAAGATGGTTAAAGAAACTCCGGTAACCACAACCCCAGCTACTGGGGGGAATACCGGCGACTACACAGTTTTTACGAACACTACTCTGGTTACCCAAGCCGGGGCAAGTGCAGTAAATTTTACGAACACTACCCCAGTTACCCAAGCTGGGGCAAGTGCAGTAAATAATCGCTCACTGGGATTCACCGATACCCAGTTAGAAAGACAACGAACGAGGCTCCCCCGCCAAACACTCGATGAAGTTAAAGCGTGGGCGGAAGCACGTCAAAAAGAATTCCAAGCCGAGTTGGATGAACGCTTACGTTCACTCCAACAGCCTGAGGAATTCGGAGAGTACTGGGACAATGACTTGGAGGAATCCGACACCGACGCGAACCCTCGCCATAGGGCAAAAGGGAAGCGTAAGGAAACGGACTCCCAACCGAGAAGGCGTTTTGGAGAAACCTTTAAACCAAAAAACATAGGTGGAAATCCACGTGACTTCTCGAAAGCATTTACACCAAATGCTGCAAAGGCGGGAACGTCCAAATTTGCAAAGGACATTGCGGAAGCAATCGTCCCGAAAAGTGCCAAACAGATGTCCAACATCGGCACTTACGATGGTATATCTGATCCAGACGATCATTTGAACAGATTCATAGCGGGGGCAACCGTCAGTAGTTGGACGGAACCTACGTGGTGTTACATGTTCCAAATGACGCTTGTTGGGGCTGCTAGAGCGTGGTTCGATCGTCTACCGGTCCACCACATCTACGGTTGGGAAGACTTCCAGCAAAAGTTTAGCCAACACTTCAGCCAGCAAAGAAAGTATACCGAGGAACAATGGACAATCCTCAAATGCATTCGAGAGGAAGATGAATCTTTGCCAAACTTCATCACTCGCTTCAACTCAAAGAAGCTAAGTTTGGGTAATATTAGCGAAGATCTTGTTCGCGCTGCTTTCATTCAGGGCGCGAACGACCCAGAGCTCATCCGCACCTTAACGGGTAAAGATGGCATGCCATCCACATGGGATGCCATCATGACAGCAGCTAAACGCTTTGCGGAAACGGAGAAGCAACTGGGTAGAGATCTCCCCTAGAGCACAAACCTCTACACCCAGAAAACAAGAGAAGACAACGTCCTTACCGCCCGATTAAACAAAAAGCGAAAGCTAGGCATTTGGCAGTCAAGGGTAAACTTTGACACCTCATCCGGCTTGCAACATCAGTTAGGCGGAAAGGATAACGTACAGTCGAACCAGAACTCCAGATGGACGCCACTCACCAAAAGCGTCACCGAGATATTCGCCACTGAGGAGCTCCCATGGCCAAAGGCTCCAATAATCCGACATCGTCACAATGCTGATCGGAACAAATACTGTGACTTTCACAGGACAAAAGGCCACAACACTGAAGAATGCACAGACGTAAAGGACATGGTCGAAGCATTTGTCAGAGATGGGACGCTTGCGCACCTCGTGGCGCAATGAACGCTGAGCAGGCTGATGCGTGTAGAACCCCAGCTGGGGAAAACACGAATAAAATTGCAGCTTCAATCTGGAGACTACATGCTGCGTAAAGAACGAGATCCCGAACCAGGTGCATATCGGCTCGATGGCACTCCCATCCCAACAACATGGAAGGGAGCTCAATTACACAGTTTGCATGTAGATCAATTCCAAATTTGTAAAGAAAAGACCCAGAGCCACTTCTAATGGAAATGATTCTCCTTAGAACACCGACGCTGATGATTTTACATTTATACTTATGAACTTTCCACACGGATATGCCGGTCTTCACCGCATACATAAGTGTGAAAGTCGTTGCGTGGGGAAGGCGGCAAAACCCGCATAAACCCAAAAAACGGCAAACCTTCACGCAGGTCAGTTAAAGGTAAAGTTCAGTCATCCCACTAAATGAAAGTGCCGGTCTATCCGCATGAATCATGATAGAGGAAACTGAACACTAACCTATTAACAACCGCGCGTCGAACGGTTAATATATTTAACACTGATGCCGGTTTTCACCGCATACATAAGTGTGAAAGTCGTTGCGTGGGGAAGGCGGCAAAACCCGCATAAACCCAAAAAACGGCAAACCTTCACGCAGGTCAGTTGAAGGGTAAAGTTCAGACATCCCACTAAATGAAAGTGCCGGTCTATCCGCATGAATCATGATAGAGGAAACTGAACACTAACCTATTAACAACCGCGCGTCGAACGGTTAATTTATTCAACACGGATATGCCGGTTTTCACCGCATAATTACGTGGAAAGTCGTTGCGTGGGGAAGGCGGCAAAACCCGCATAAACCCAAAAAACGGCAAACCTTCACGCAGGTCAGTGGAAGGGTAAAGTTCAGTCATCCCACTAAATGAAAGTGCCGGTCTATCCGCATGAATCATGATAGAGGAAACTGAACACTAACCTATTAACAACCGCGCGTCGAACGGTTAATTTATTCAACACGGATATGCCGGTTTTCACCGCATAATTACGTGGAAAGTAGTTGCGTGGGGAAGGCGGCAAAACCCGCATAAACCCAAAAAACGGCAAACCTTCACGCAGGTCAGTCATAGGTAAACTTTGGTCAACTAAATGAAAGTGCCGGTCCTAACCGCACAAATCATGAGAGGAAACCGAACCTATTGACAACCGCGCGTCGAACGGTTAACTTATTCAAAACAGAGAATTTCTAACAAAAGGATGAGGAAAACCTACACGCAGGTTAGATGTAGGTAAAGTTTAGCCATCCTACTAAGTGCAAGTGACGGTCCTACCCGCACAATCACGAAAGAGGAAGCAAAACTTCAACCTATTATCTACCACGTTCAAAGGTTAACTTATTCTAAACACTTAGAAAATTTCTAAAAAGATGAGGAAAACCTCTACGCAGGTCAGATATAGGTAAAGTTTAGCCATCCTACTAAGTGAAAGTGACGGTCCTACCCGCACAATCACGAAAGAGGAAGCAAAACTTCAACCTATTATCTACCACGTTCAAAGGTTAACTTATTCTAAACACTTGGAAAATTGCTAATTTAAACTAAAGTATGCAAGTCATATAACGTTTATAAAGCAAGGAATCCAGTGAAAATAGCGGTCTTACCCGCACAAAGATTTATATTTCATAATATTCATTACAAGAATGGCCGGGTAACTACCCGCCTACAAGAATATAAAGCTATACAAGCTAAACCTATCCTAACAGTGGGAAGGGATCTTCAGGATCAAGCTTCAGGGCCACTTCCACTTGGACCAGCACCATCAGTAGAGCGTGGCAGTTCAAGGAAAGCTTTAAGGATAGCCCATCATCAGCAGCAGCAGCTTCGTTCACCTTCTCCACCACAGGATGCGGGAAGGCGGCATACTGATTCACTGCTTGGTCGTATACAGCTTCAGTATCCACATCAAATAAAGGGAAGTTGGAAGGCGGGATGCCTTTCTCAACGAACCCTAGACCAAGCAGGAAGCCGGCCTTTTCCCCATCCTCATGAGAAGCGTTGAGGGCTGCGCTCATAGCATCGTCATAAGACGTCTCCGTGAAGACTCGATGCACAACCTACAAAGAAGATAAATATTAATGATGGAAAGCTATGAAGTTAAAAATAAAGTTTGTACTTACGGGTTTTCTTGAGCCTAAAAGTGCGGACAGGCGGGGATGAACCCGATGGAGCCGGCCTCTTCACGCCGCTCACCGTTTTCATCCTGGGCTCTCCGGAGGTGACAATCGTCGCAGCCTCCGGAGCAGTGGTCTTATCACCACCGGGGTTCCCCGCCACCTATTCGCTCTCGGTCTCTGAATCGGACCGAGGCACCGGATCGGCAGTGGAGGCCACCTTCGCCTTCCCCTTCCCGCCGGCAGCCTTCTTCTTCCGCACCAACGGAGGACCATCTGCGGATTCCTCATCAGAACATAAGATTAGAGGAATTCCAGCAGAGGTTTCAGCATTGAGGGGTCGAGGGTTGAATAACGCCTTACCTGGCCGCCTGGCGCTCAGGATCTCGTGGCCTAGCGGGTAGACCTCCACGAACCGATCCGCCGTCTTTTCGAGGATGGGCAACTCGTTCTCATCTAGAGCGCGAGTACCCATCCGAGCGGGACTGTCAGCCTCCCGCGGATACAGGAGCGACTGCAAGTCGTTCCCCTCTAAAATAAACAAGAAAAGCAGTTAGAAGACAAACCTATATAAACAAAGTAAGCAGAGCATACCGTAAGGAACAGAGTTCAAACCGTATTTGAGGACGATCGGGATCTTTCGCGCATCCGCATCCTTCCACACCCGGCTCATCCCGAGCATCACCATCCCGGACTCCGCAAAGCGGTAAACCGGAGATTGGACTCGGGATATCTTTGAAAACCATTCCGCCTCCTGGTAGTTGGAGGCGTGAAGGCTGGGGAGAGCTTGCCCATTCTTAAATTTCATGGCAAGGGGGATGGCGCGAGCGGAGATGTAGAAGAACTCCCGCTTCCACGAACGAAGACTGCGCTCGGTTGCGCAAATCTTCAAACCCTTGATCCGGGTTATCAGCGTATACCACCCCTGGATGCACCTCCAAGAGTAGAAGGTCATCAGGCGGTCGACGAAGGGCTCAATGCCCAGAATCCGGCACACCCACTAGAAGTGGCGAATCTTCGCGATCGCCATCGGGTGCACCTCGGTCAGGTGTACACCGTGCCTCTCTAGGACATGGTACACAAACTTTGTCAACGGGAACCTAAGATTCCCATAGACAAAGAATGCAGCATATACCCCGATCTTGCCTCTGGGGGCATCATACACCGTCTGATGGGGTTCAGGAAACTCAGGCTCGAGAGACTCGAGCATGAACTTCCTGACGATGTACTGATATAGATCGACAGGCAGAGCACACTGGCACTCGCCAGTAGTACTCTTGTCATCGGCGTACACCCCAGCCTCCTGGGCTGTAGCCTCAAGATCATGAGAAGACATCTTGCAGATGAAAGAAGAAAACGATTTCAAGAGAATGCTCGACTGAAAAGGTGAGTATTCGCCGGAAATCGTTTTGAGGATGAAGAGAAAAGTGAAAGTGTGGATTACAAAGAACCCTCTCCCCCTTTATATACTAATCGCAATTAATGCGATGAATTTAATGCGGAAGAGAGAGAAATCGAAGGTGCAATGAAACTATGACACGTGGCAAAAAGCAAGCTGGCAACAGCTGTTGAAAGGACGCGTACCATTAATTTCACGGCCACGCGCCCGAAAAATCGCGCCCACGCGCCTGAAAAAGCGTCTGGAATGACCATGTACTGTCACGTCACCATAACTTCCTGCACGTCCTGACACAGTCAGAAGAAACCGTCGCACGACGTTTCAGAGGTTTGGACTATTCTTATCCTTTCACCAACTCTTCGAATTTCAAAAATTCAAAAAGATTCAAAAGTAAGCGGGAAAATACCCCTTACCTTGGCAACCAAGTAACCATAAGACGGGTGCGGGTACAGTGTTAAGGCAAAACCCTTCACATACTTAACACCTGCAGGGAATTGAAGCCAAGAATACCTCGGCAACCAAGTAACCATAAGACGGGTGCGGGTACAGTGTTAAGGCAAAACCCTTCACATACTTAGCACCTGCAGGGAATTGAAGCCAAGAATACCTCGGCAACCAAGTAACTATAAGACGGGTGCGGGTACAGTGTTAAGGCAAAACCCTTCACATACCTAGCACCCACAGGGAATTGACGCCAGGAATACCTTGGCAACCAAGTAACCATAAGACGGGTGCGGGTACAGTGTTAAGGCAAAACCCTTCACATACCTAGCACCCGCAGGGAATTGACGCCAGGAATACCTTGGAAGTAAAGTAACCGTAAGACGAGCGCGGGTACAGTGTCAAGGCAAAACCCTACACATACCTAGCGCTCCGCAGGGAATTGAAACCAAGAAGGATCTTCTGGGCAATGCTTGCGGAAACAGAAATAACATCCCCGCATAGCGGGAACGTCGAGAACTACAATGTTTGAAGCTCCAGGATGGAATTGGTGGTTTTAACATAATTGATCACTATGTTCAAAACTAACAAAACCTCATGGAGAATCCACACAAGTGGGACTCAACGCTCCTGACTTGCGAGGAGGTTACAGACCTACCCGCATCATACCCAAAGATCAAGCAGGAAAGTCGGGAATTTCTGCAAGTGACAAGGACTTCCGCGGGAAGAATCCCCATGGAAAACCTTAAAACTAAACCCTTTTCAAAACCCTTTGCTTAAGTCCAAAAGTTCACCTCACTTTATTAAACATTCATGAGAAGAACATTGGACTGGGGGGACTTGAAGAGGTAGGTCCCAGCAGAGCCCAGTTGGACCCGCAAGACTCACCTTGAAGAGAGACGTCTGCGTAGAAACCAACTGGATCCGCAGGACCCACCATGCTTAGAGACGTGACGTCCTTACGCGCAGTACGCAAGCTGTTCCCGCAAGAAATGCCTCCCAATGGTGAAGTACTCTGCCTGTTCCCGCAGCTGCGGATACAAGCCATCAGGGAAGGCCACCCGCGCAGCAAGGCTACACGCACAAGGCACTTAGCTCTCAATAATTCAGTTGTCACCTGAAGGAATGAGCAAAGCCGGGAACAATCCCGCACAAAGGCGGGAGGGGGAATACTCCTGCCCAAATAAGCCAGTCCGTACGATACGGGAAGATCTTCTGTACTGTACCTGACGAGGTATGGGCAAAAGATCTGACCAAAGATACGACAGCTCATTGACAACAGTATGGCGAGCAGCGTGCTCTTGTACTGAACGTCACTATTAGCCGCTGCCTCCTCACCAACTCCTGTCATACCACGTGCATAGCCGGCAGTTGGTGGAAAAGGAATAGTACACAGCAGGCCTGGTCACTGTCAGCCGCTGCCTACCCACCAACTACCAGCAGGGCACGTGCGTAGGCCACAGTTGGTAAAATAGGAATACTATTCAGCCGGCCACACCTTCTTGGAAACCTACCTTCGGCTATAAATACCCCAAATGGTATGATCATCTTATCATCATATACTATCTCGTATTACATATTATACCTGATATCTGCTCTAGCAATCTCTTAATATACATTTATATTCAAGAGCAATCTAGTCTGATTCTCACGCCGGAGGGTGGTCACAAGGAGGAACCTCCCCTTCTCAGTGACGAGCTCACGGTGTCTGTTTTGCAGGTTATCAGAAGAACCATCTTTGCCGGGTCTAACCCCTCGTGGGAAACATCTATTCAACCCCCAGGTTACCCGTAATCTGCCCGGGGTCGATTAGTGTTTCTTCATTCACCCAGCTATGTCTTTTTCCAGCCACACGAGGAGCAAGAATTACTTTCACAGAGGAGTTCTTAAAGAATCTCCGAGTCTCTTCATCATGGGTAGCCATTTGTACATCCTGAAAATATTAAGATAAATGTAAAACTATTAACTACTTAGCCATACATAGCGTAAACAGAGCTTGTAAATGACAAAATAAGTTACAAATTTGTAGCCCAAAATGCTCGTTGACGAAGGATCATCCCAAACAAGAAGCAAAACTCTCACGCCTTCTTGTGATTTCATTCTCAAAAGTTCTCCAAGACTAATTTCATTTTTCACCCCACGGACTAATTTTACATTGTGCCACACGGACCAACCCGTTATATAAATAAGATGCCGGGCGCTACATATTGCTTCATATATATCATTCCAGCAAGACCCGTGCACATAATGCATGTCTTGGTCAAGCTTAAAGTCAGGTAGAGACCTGGGGTACACATGCGCATCTTGATATAAAGTCACCTTCCCACCTCGCCTCAACGGGAAATAAGTATCGGGAACTCCTAAATATTGTGGGCCCGCTCCGATCCCATTACGATATAAACTCACTTCTTCTAATGGAAAGTATTGAATTGTGAGTCCCAAAACCGCTCCAGCTTTGCATTGTTTTCCATTTGTACCAATTATCGGAAACAGCCCTTCGACTCTAGCTCCCGAGTATATTTGCTCAACCGGGATTGATACAGTTCCTATAAGTTGGAACCCGACAACATCACTATCCTTAACATAAAAATCAACTTCAGCAGCGTGATGCGCAACCGGGACGTAAAAATGTTGGTTCCAAACAGGATTTTCGCTGTTACTAATCACATAAGTTCTTCCAATCACTGCAGATTTTAAAGCAATAGAAACGTACGGATCGCTAGTAATTTTACTTTTGCTTCCCGGTAATGCATTGAAAAGTTCTCCTATTGTACTATGGAAAGCGTCCATATTTGGAAGATTTTTCGCCTCGTGAACCCATATATCCAAATTCCCATGTAGGAGCAGAACTTTTAACGCCTTTTTAGGGACCATTTGATACTGTTGATTGCTTTGTGGACCGGAAAAAGAAGACGAGTGTGCAAACATAGGGCGATGAGAGAAATCAAGAGATCCACTGTGAGAAAGAGACCCTTGATAACTAGGACGATGCGCGTGGGAATCATATTTTGAACTCGCGCTATGATAAAGTGGACGGTACATTTGATAAATTAGCAAAGTGATCATCTATAACTCTGTTGGTGGTGGGGATAGTTATTTGATGGGGAGTGTATTGGACACTAGAAACGGGTACTTGTGGACGAGGGTAATGGTACTCTGGTGGATATTGGGGATAATTTGATGGAGGCGGAGGATATTCGACAGGTGGTGGATACTGAGCAGCAGAATTTGGATGATGATAATAAGGATATGGATTAATGTTGTAATTATGATCCATTTAATAACACACACTGTACTGTGCTGTAGGGCTTCTAATTCAAACCTAGGGTTTCTAACTGAATTAGGGATTCTAATTCAATCAAACTGATAGAACCTAGGCTGGCTTTCTAATTCAATCTAACCTGATTATATCAAATGACAAGAAAGGTGTAGTAGAGTAGTTGCCAAGAAACTTATTTATTATCTTGCTTCTAGACACGGATATTGAAATTGAAATTGAAATTGTCGATGAAGGAATGAATTAATTGCATTATGTATGTATGTGAAAGCTGAAGGAGTCAGTCAACAAGGTTGAATTAATGATCTAACTACATGATTGTCAACTGTCCTCCCCTTTTGGCATTTCGGTAATAATCTTTGGAGAACCATTCCAACTAACTTTTTGGACATGTTTACTCGTCAACAAGTTGCGCCGTCTTTTGACTTTTATTTTAAGTTGTTTTGATTAGTTACTTTCACCTAACTTATTAAAATCATTTTTTTCCTTCTTCAAAAATCTAAAAAGTCATATTACTCAAACACCTCCTTTTTACATCAATCGACTTGTATCATTTTTTCTATAAAAACCGTAAAACATTAGTTTGAAATTCAAAAAAAAACTTAATGTCGTTAAGTCCGTTTTACGGGAGATCATTGGGGTCATCTTTTTTAAATTTGGGACCGTCAGTGACGATAAACCGACTTGAGATTGTTATTGGCCAATACAATTTAAAAGGTATTATTAAAATCCAATAAACCAAAAAATAATACAACCGTACATGTACCCAGTATATTCCACGAATAGCATCGCTGCTGGTAGATTCTTAGGAGGGTGGGAAGCGAAACATTAGCTCCAAACATATGGATAGAAAAAATGCTTACAGAGAGGCCATCAACACTAAACAAGCAATAGACAACCAACCAAACAACCTAAACTAACAATAGCGCAATACATGGGTACCAAATAACAAAACAAGTTGTGGAGGAGTAACATAGTAAAATTGTGATATTCGTCAATTTCAGTTTAACTTGTATTTGTATCGGAAACCCGACCCATTTTGTCTTTTGGATCCTTCGTTAATAATAAAATATTGGGTTTTATGTTTCACAATTGTCAGATCAAGAAAAAACCCTTTAAGGCACCTTAAAACACCCTTTTATTATTAAAAACCACTTAAAACGAACGTCAGGGACCCAAATCACCAAACAACCAAAGCTAAATGGGTGTTTTAAACTAATAGATAACATTTACTTTTTCCACCACCATCCACATTGTTTGATCATTTTAACCAATCAAAATGCATGCATAACTCTTTTGGGTAACATTTGCTTTTTTCATTATAAATACAAGTCTAATGCACCAATTTTTGTTGTTCATTCTTCCTTAAAACTCTCCCAATCTAGATCAAAGTATTCATCTTTCAAACTCTTGATAGTTTGACTTCTGAAGGTCAAACTAATGCTAATCTTTGTTCTAACTAATTCTTCGTAATTAAAAAGCTTGTTATTATAGTTTGTTTAAAACCTACTTCGCTTGTTTCCTTGGCTTTTCCTTCTCCGGCCATGGTTGGTTTAGGTGTATTGCTAGGCAAGGCTACATGAAAGACTATTATTGTCATTGTTAACACTTTAAATTTCTTTAAGCTTATTATAATTGTTTAGTTTCTAGTCATTTTAGTTTCCAAATCATTTTAATAGTTCAATGGTATTTGGGTATGATCCTCAGTTTCATTCCGAGTCAAGGACCGAATCAAAACCGAACTCTTTTTTTTAAATACTTTATTATTAACATGTTTTTATGTAAGACTTGAGTATTATCATTTCTAAATTTATTTTAGTAAGTTCTATGGTATTGAGTATGTGATAACCATACTTGGTCTGATTCTGAGTCAAAGACCAAACCAAGACCGAACTAAACCGGGTTCACTCGGTTAAGACACACTAATTGTGTTTTGGGCCACCGAATTTCGTATTTTTCTCTAAAACTATATTATAAACTAATTTTAATTATTTTCTCAAAAAAACTTGGCATGTTGGATCCAACTCGGTCTTATAACAAGTTTGGACCAACAAAGCCAGACACCCGCTTAACGGACGTTGAGGTTCTTCCTAATAGAACTACACACTTGGTTAAGTTTCTTTTGATTTCATTGAGTTATCTCATAACATTTATCACTTTGAATCTCGGCTTCGGGTTTGACCAATTATCAAGACTCGAACCGACAAATCCGAACACTCGTAAAATCTCGTCTTAGTATCTATTTAACAAAGGGTCTTGCAATATCGTAGTTATACTCAAATATTTACTTAACAAAGGTTAAGTAAAACTAATGGATAGAATACCGAGACCCGATTTCGAGTAAACTTACTTTTCAAAAACAATTACTTTAATTTATTATGTATTTACACTTTAACCCCCAAATATTAATTATTTATCTTACTTGGTATGTTATTTTACTTTAAAGCTTTTAATACCATCTACTAACTGTTTGAACTCGGATTACCAATCAATAACAATAACAGATCTCAGATCTGTGAATATCCGATTAGTACTATTAAGGATCTAGCTCATAATTAACCGATTCAGTGTTATAAATATGTGTATATATTATCAATATATTAGATGAATAATGTTAAGGTGAAGCTTGAGAGAGAGCAATTGGTTAATTAACACTCAAAAACTCTTTTCAAAAACTTACATTAAAAGTGAACAGTAGTTCACTATATATAGAAGGTGATTTGGTTTGCTAACATCCCCTAGCGAACCAGCTTCCCCTTCATTACATAAATAATCATAGCGAAGCACCCCCTGATTCGTTAACATCCCCTAACGAATCAGGAGGGAATACATTGATTGGCTAGTTCGCTAACATCCCCTAGCGAACTAGCCTTTAACTTAGCGAACTGATTAATAAATAAACTATTTATTACATTAAACATAAATAAAACATTAATGATAAATACAAAGACTCTAGACGCAAAACCGTGCACTAACAAACACCCCCTCGTCTTGAGCTCTTTGTCTTTAACTTATTTGAAGCGCTTGGACTGCCAGTTTCTGCAACTATGAATTCCATGTTCATGACACACATGAACGACTCGTTGGAATTGAATAGCCAGGTCGTAATCTTCTTGGCGCTCGATCAAAATCTGCTTCCTGTATAGCACATCATTGTCTGTCTTTGATAAATTAACCAACCACATCGGGTCGATTATCTTGATGAGCTCGGTCTGCAGTCCTCGACCACGAACAATAACGGCTTCGCCAGTACGATTGTCATAGTACCAACGGTTGAAAGACAGATAAATATCTTGAGGCATCGTCTTCACATGAACCTTTTTCATCGTCTTTGGCGGCTTCACTTTCAAGACAAGTTTCTTCCAGCCGGTCCTTGGATCAATTTCGTCAATGCGCTTACGTCTAGGGACCTGGGGCTTGAAGAATTTGAAGCCATGATTGACCTCGAACAGTAAGTGTTGGTCAAACCACTCAGCTGTTCGGTAACCCCCACGATTGATAAATGGACGTCTCGCGAGGGTACGAATGTCCCACCGCAGTAATGTCAGAACATCCATTATCCTCTCGTAATACTGGACACCCTTTTCCCACTTGACTATACATACTTTAAGGTCTGAATCATAGAGCCAGGAGACAATATCACCATGTACCTTTGAAACGGTCTTGAAGGTAGTCACTTGATTAGCCTTAACCCAAGCAGCAGCAGTATCTTTTCTTTCTTGATCTACATAACGATAAGCACTGATAATTTTACCCACTTTATGACGTTTGAACCATCTTTCTACGTCCTCATCAGTCACTTCTTTGAGTGAGGGTACTGTTCGCTGCACAACCTTTTCCAATTCATCCCCAGTCTCTTTAAACACCTCTTCTTGAAATTCCGAAGCACCTTGATCAACGTTCGTGTGTTGATACAAGTCCGGGTACTCATCAGCAGTCACATCCTCTATCTCAATCTCTTCATCCTCATAAAAAAAATCCGTATTCATAAACAACGGATCAAATTCCAAATCCTCCTCAGTTATTACTTCGACATCGGGCTCAGTCTCTAAAGCAGTCAACTGATCGTCATTCAGCCCAAGCAGAATCGAAATCTGCTCCCGTGTCAAGGATCTAACCACAAACTCACCAACCTCTATCTCATCTCTGTTTACCACAATACGAACCACCCCTGATCCATCAACAAATATCACTGTGTTAGCTGCAATCATTTCAATTGGCTTGGCAGCTGTTGGATCTTGATAAATAATTATCTGCTTGCTCGAATCATCACCGCCACTAACACCAGCACTAGAGGATGAACCATGCGATTGTTTAGGCTCATCTCCTGCATCAGATTCGTTAGGATCATCGTCGTCATTCTTAAGTTTCTTGAGGGCATCTTCGTTGCAAGTTAATTGTAAAATCAACTCTTCTTGTTCCTTTAATTCCACCCCCTGAGACTCAACAATCGTACGCAACGACTTAGTCTCCTTCTGACAGAAAGAAATATAACTCATCATTCGTCGTTGATTCTCTATGAGTCGTTCTTGAGTTTGACGATCAGCTGCCATTTGATTTTCATATAGATGTAGCAGATTTAGCAGCATTTCAGTTTGACGACCTGGTGGCAAGTTGTATACAGACGGGTGAACAGGTTGAACAGGTCCTTGAGGCCGAGTGATTCGTGTCATGATTCGTTAAATATGCATAACGAAGGGATGATTCGTTACAGAGTGCGGAAGCGAATTAGTTTAGCGAACCAGAAGCTAGTTCGCTAAAGAATCACCTAGTTCGTTATCCATAAATAACGAATTATTAAAATAAATCTTTTATTTAATTTAAAATTAAATAATTAAATGAATTAAATAATTAAATAAAATAAATAAATTAGGTTATCGAGAATCTATTTATCCCGACAACCAAATACCTTAAAAACGTTTTAGTTTTCCGAAACATAACTTAAAATAATATGTACAAAGAAAAACGAAAATATTTTTGGTATTTTAAAAAAAAAATAAAGAATGTATTTACAAAAGAATATCCGAACAATTAAAAAATAGACAATCTTTTTGTCTTTTTCAAAGATTTATCAAAAACAGTACATATTTTTTGTATTTTTGTCGAGTTTGAGCAGAGAATCATATTGACCAAATTGCCCTTCCATCACAGTTTTATATTTTAGCGATATTATGACTGACGATAAGTCGGTCATTGGTATTGTTATCCACATAAGTATAATAACACACATTCAAGTATTTTTGTGATATGATTAATTTGTTCAATTAAAGCACATAATATCAGAAACTATCAGCCTCTAATCTCGGTTCAAGCTTAATTTGATTTTTGCCAAATCACCCCAACTTGACTTAAACCATTATATTGTTGATCAAAATTTTTTATACCAATTTTGAAATTTTGAGCAATGCATCAAGTTTCCTTTACTGAGAGTGAGTATGCACGAGTCCATCTGTCGGCTTACATACATTGTATCCCCTGGGGTCCGTTTCTTAATGGTATTAAGACGCGCTCAAGGTGTGACATCTGCCCCGATCCGACCCGACCCAGGTACCCGTTTCTCCGATCCGATCTCTTTCTTTTATGATTTAATATTTATTTATACTTATACTTTACTTTTAATAATATATTTTCCTTCCTTTTTCTTCTCTCTTTTCCTTCCCGCCGTCCCGTCCCTCTTCTTCTCTCTTTCCGCCTTCTTTTCCCTCTTGTTGCCATCCCGCCTCTTTCTCTCTCTTGTCGTTGTTCCGCCCTTAAGCCTTGAACCCCTAACTGTCCTTTGTTCCTTCCTGCCTAAGGTTGTCTGCGCAGATCCACGCGCCAGACTCCTTACAAGGAAGCCTGCGCGAAGACCAGTTGTTCCTGCGATACGCGAGGCGAACTGTTCTCGCAGCGCGCTAAGAATTGTAGTTCTTCTCGCAGCGCGCTAAGAACGGAAGTTCTTCCCGCGACGCGCTAAGAATTGTAGTTCTTCTCGCAGCGCGCTAAGAATGGTAGTTCTTCCCGCGACGCGCTAAGGATTTTAGTTCTTCCCGCGGCGCGCTGTGGACTGTTCTCTGTCTGCCTTCGCCCTCGCGCGTGCGCTCGATGCCTTCTCGCGCTAAACCCTTTAAGTCTTCTGTTTAATCTAGCCGTTTACTTTTGTGATGTCTTATCTCCTGTGTTGTTGACCTGACCTATCTTGTGTCTGAAAAGCCACTTTTGGCGCAGCATGCGCACCAACCCCATTGGTTGACAGAAAAAGTGACTGACATTATCTTTTGAGAATCTGCTTTTTTCCATGCTTGACCTGTACCTTTATCTGACCCTCCCATGCCTGTTTACTGTTACCTGTCAGCTTTTCCTTTGCCCCCTGCAGCTGCCATATCTTTTGATATCTTTTGCTTTTTGGAGATCTTTTCCCCTTTTCTAGGGATTGTGTTCCCTAGGGTTTCCCTATAAATAATAATGCTATTTTCTTAACACTACACACACAAATACTTATTATCTTTCTCTTCCTTTGCTCCTTGCCGTTGTTCTTCCTCTGCCGTCTCCTCTCTCTTTGCCTTCGTCTTCTATCCTGTTCTGCCCTGCTTTTCCGGTAATATATATATTATATATAATAATTTACTTATTAATTATGCTAACTTATAATCAAGACTTAAATCAAATCATTAAAACAATAATCTTATTTATAGGTTAACTTGTGCTTGTTTAAAGTTGGTTCTTGCTTTATCTTACACCGCATCGTTTATCAAGTGAGTAATCTCGTACCTAATCCCTTTTTATTTTTAATGTTTTGGGATGTTCATGTGTTCATACAAACTTAGAGTCTTAAACTTATTTATGAACTTTAGTCGCGCAGTATCCCATGTGTTGAGGACGTAGACTTGGCTGTTTATTTGTATGTGTGGATCATTAACCGTCTTGTCGGTCTATTCCGCAGTTCTCATGGTACCATTAGATGAACACGGGAGAACTATCGTTTATGATTTTCTCTTTTGTTTACACTTGCACAGTCTTTCTTGTTTGTGAGCTCAATTGTGAGCACTGGCAGTCTATGAGTATGAATCTTAGAGTTGGTCCCGATCGGATTACACCCTTGTTGAAAACCAGACATACACATGTTGCGCGCAGATTTATTGTTATCTATGTATTGTATTAAACTTGATTTCTCAGCAACACGCAAGTGTTTGACGTTTTATTTTAACACATGTTCAGGTTTGCTGTAGCTACATTTGGAGCTTGTGGACACGTAGGACGTTTTTTACTTTTGGACCTAGATTAAAATGTATCAAGACAAGTTATTGTTGTTCGAATATTTTGCCTTATAATATATTGATTTATGTTATCTCGTGTTTACGTTGCGCGTGCGTGAATGAATATATTTATTAAATATTGACACCCGATAGTGTCACGAGTAATGAAACAATATGTGGCGCCCCGATGTATAATCCGCCTTTGGTCGGGGTGTTACAGATTGGTATCAGAGCTCGTTGACTTTAGGATAGGTGGTTAGACGTAACGGCCTAGAATACCTAAGAGTCCCTTCTCGCGCATGAGAGAAATCTCATGTTTGCGCGCTTATTGTTAATTACTCGTTATTTATAAATATGCTTGCGCAGACGCAGCGTATGGTTTTATGTTTTATTTCGCGATATTTCGATTTTTGCTGAATTTTGATTTTTATTGATTTTACTTACATATTCGTTTGTTGGGATTGAAAATCCGAAAAGTCATGGTGATACATGAATAGTTGATTTTCAATTTCCATTTACGATTATGTTCTGAGGTTGGAGACTTGAAAAGTCATGGTGATACATGAATTGTCAACCTCCAATACTCATTTTCTTGTATATTATATATTGAGGATTGAAAAGTCATGGTGATACATGAATCGTCAATCTCCAATACTCGTTTACTAGTCATTTTAAATTGAGAATTCGGAAAGTCATGGTGATACATGAATTGTCGATTCTCGATTCGAATTTGTTATCTGTAATAAGTTTGCATTCAAATTCATGTTTTACTTTAACTGTTGATGGTATCTAACCCCGCGAAACCAAGCTTTATAAGATTATACTTTGCGCTAAGATATTAACAAAACTAAAACTTTTATAGAATGCCTCCGCTATCTCGCCGTCATCAGAGGAGAGAAGCCTCGCGCAGGCGTAGACAGCAACGTTCCCAGGTAATGGCCGCCGCAATAGCCCAAGCTTTGAGCCAAAACAATACCTCCGGTTACAACATTAAGTCCTTTAATGCGGGTAACCCTCCGAAATTCACAGGGCTTGAAGGAGCCACCGTGATGCTCCAATGGCTCGAGAAGATTGAGAACACTTTCCTCCATACCCAATGCCCTCTTGACAGACGAACCCTATATGCTTCCAGTGTCCTGGAATCTAGAGCGCTTACATGGTGGAATGGAGTAGCTCATGCGCGTGGCGCAGAGGCTGCTTCTAGCATGCTCTGGGAGGAATTCAAGGAAATCTTGACGCGAGAATTCTGCCCTCCCAACGAAGTTAAGCGCCTGGAGGAAGAATTTTGGAATCTTAAGCAGTACAGTGGCGAAGCGCGCGAGTACGCGACGCGCTTCCATGAACTAAGCCTGCTTGTCCCTCACCTTGTTACCCCTTCCCGCCGAGCCATAGAGAAATTCCTTGGGGGTCTCCCCATGGAAATTCAAGATTCTGTATGGGCCAGAAACCCAGTTACCCTCTCTGACGCCATCGAATTGGCCGCTGTGCTCAGCGACAACCATGTCAGAGCAGGAACCCTGTTCCTGCGGGGAACTGAGAAGACCAAACCCACCAAAACTGTCCCTGAACCCGCAGAAACCAAACCAGAACCCTCAAACCGTAACAACCTCAAGCGCAGGCGCAAAGCCTATGCGCTTACCAACCCGCCCATTGTCCAACAACCCGCCTACCAACCCCTAGTACACGCTCCTAACCCACTGTCAGCCTACCCAACTCCCCCTATAGTCCACAACTATGCCCTAACCAATCCCGCACTCCCTGCCCCGCCAACTAAGAAACCCTACACAGGAAACCACCCCTTTTGCCCAACCTGTAGACTCCACCACCCACCTCAAGTCCCATGTCGACTTTGTAACCGATGTGGCCGCGCTGGTCACCTTGCAGAAAACTGTAGAGTCCTTCCCGCCAATCCAATTGCGCCAACACCACCAGTCTACCCGCAAAACCCACAACCAATCTACCAAAACCCCCGACCCAGATCGTGCTTCAACTGCGGTGATCCCAGTTATTTCCGGAACGCATGCCCGAGGCTACAAGTTCAGATTACGCAAGCGAATCCGGTGAACCAGATTTCGAACCAAGTGATGCGTGGACGAGCTTTTAACATTACCGCGCACCAAGCGCAAGCGAATAATGACGTAGTTAATGGTACATTTTTGCTTAACGGATTTTATGCTTCTGTACTTTTTGATACTGGCGCCGATCGAAGTTTTATTTCTCGCGCGTTTGAGCAGAAGCTTGCGCGACCGCGCAACGATTTAAAAGAAAATTTTTCAGTTGAATTGGCTAATGGTGAAACTGTTTTAATTAACTCCGTGATTAAGGATTGCACGCTTAACCTTAACGAAAACGATTTTCTGATCGACCTCATCCCCATGCCTCTTGGAAGCTTTGATGTTATTATTGGTATGGACTGGCTCTCGAAGAATCGCGCCGAAGTTATTTGCGCCAAGAAGTTGATTCGCATTCCTCGAGAAAATGGTGATCTTCATATCTACGGCAAGAAACCCTCCAGTGGTCTTAAGCTTATGACTTGCGCCGAAGCCCGAAGGCTCATGCGGAAAAGGTGTATTGCATTCTTAGCCCATGTGGTTAAACCTGCTGAAGAAAAGAAGCTTCGCGATATCCCTGTTGTGCGTGATTTCCCTGAAGTTTTTCCTGATGATCTTCCTGGTATCCCTCCCGCTCGTGAAGTCGAGTTTCGTATTGATCTTGTCCCTGGTGCTTCCCCCGTAGCCAAATCTCCTTATCGTCTTGCGCCCGCTGAGATGCAAGAATTGGCAAGCCAACTTCAAGAGTTGACCGCTAAGGGATTCATTCGCCCTAGCTCTTCGCCCTGGGGTGCTCCGGTGTTGTTCGTTAAAAAGAAAGATGGTACGTTTCGCATGTGTATCGATTACCGCGAGTTGAACAAACTCACCATTAAGAACCGGTATCCCTTACCGCGTATTGACGACCTCTTTGATCAACTCCAAGGTGCCTCTTGTTTCTCCAAGATTGATCTCCGCTCTGGCTATCACCAGTTGCGCATCCGCGATGAGGATGTTCCGAAGACTGCTTTTCGAACTCGTTATGGCCATTTTGAATTCTTGGTCATGTCCTTCGGTTTAACCAACGCACCCGCCGTTTTCATGGATCTAATGAATCGGGTGTGTAGGCCTTTCTTGGATAAATTCGTGATTGTGTTTATCGATGACGTTCTGATTTATTCTAAGACCAAGGCCGAGCATGAGCAACATCTTCGGTTGGTATTGCAAAAGCTTAGAGCCGAGCAGCTCTTTGCCAAGCTCTCCAAGTGTGAATTCTGGTCGGATGAAGTACAGTTTCTTGGTCATGTTGTAAACAAGATGGGTATTCATGTCGACCCATCCAAGATTGAAGCAATCAAGAACTGGATTACGCCATCCACTCCTACCGAAATCCGTTCCTTCTTGGGCTTAGCTGGTTACTACCGGCGATTTATTTCGAACTTCTCAAAGATCGCATTGCCTTTAACAGCTCTAACGCACAAAGGTAAACCGTATATTTGGGGCTCGAAGCAAGAAGAAGCCTTTCTAACGCTCAAGCGTTTGTTGTGTGAAGCTCCTGTCCTTGCCTTACCTGAGGGTAATGATGATTTTGTCGTGTATTTCGATGCCTCCAACCAAGGTCTCGGTTGTGTACTTATGCAACGAGGCAAGGTTATCGCTTACGCATCAAGGCAACTCAAGGTTCATGAAAAGAATTATACAACTCACGACCTCGAACTAGGCGCAGTTGTATTTGCCTTGAAGATCTGGAGACACTACCTTTATGGTACTAAGTGTATCCTCTACACTGACCATAAAAGCCTTCAGCATATCTTTGACCAAAAGGAACTCAACATGAGGCAACGCCGATGGAACGAACTCATCAGCGATTATGATTGTGAGATCCGGTATCATCCTGGTAAGGCTAATGTGGTAGCCGATGCGCTCAGCCGCAAACCCTGCCAGCTTAACTGCATCTTGCCGCACACGCAGCTTCACTTTGCGCCGATTCAGAGCAATCTTGAATCACGCATTCGCGACGCGCAGCGCGCATCCATCAGTAATGATAACCTTCGCGCCGAGTTAGCGTGTGGCGCGGAAGCGCACTTTGTCCCTAATCTGAGTAGAATTCTCTGCTATCTAAATCGCATCTGGATCCCCTTTGATGAGAATCTTCGCGCTGATATCCTGAGTGAAGCGCATAAATCTCGGTATTCTATTCATCCCGGCGCTGATAAAATGTACAAAGATTTGCGCATCACTTATTGGTGGCCCGGTATGAAAAAGGATATTGCTGTGTTCGTAGCTAAATGCCTGACTTGTTCTAAGGTAAAAGCTGAACACCAACGCCCATCTGGTTTGCTCGAACAACCAGAAATTCCTACGTGGAAATGGGAAGGTATAGCGATGGACTTTATTACCAAGTTACCTTTGACAGCAAGCAAACATGATAGCATTTGGGTAATAGTGGATCGTTTGACTAAGTCTGCTCACTTTCTGCCCATTCGTGAAAACTACCGTGTTGAGCAACTCGCGCAGCTTTATGTCAAGGAAATTGTCTGCCGCCATGGTACTCCTTTGAGCATCATATCCGATCGCGATGGCCGTTTTATATCTCGCTTTTGGAAATCTCTCCAATCTGCGCTAGGAACTCGCTTGGACATGAGTACGGCATATCATCCTCAGACTGACGGTCAGTCTGAGCGAACTATTCAAACTCTTGAGGATATGCTCCGATCTTGTGTTCTTGATTTTGGAGGTAATTGGGATTCGCACCTGCCTTTGATCGAGTTCTCTTATAATAACAGCTATCATTCCAGTATTGGTATGGCCCCATTTGAAGCACTTTACGGTCGTAAGTGCCGCTCCCCGATTTGTTGGAGCGAAGTGGGTGAAGCTCAAATCACAGGACCCGAACTTGTTCAAGAGACAACCGATAAAATCGCCAAGATCCGTGATCATCTGCTGACTGCCAGAAGCCGACAGAAGAGTTACGCAGATCGCAGGCGAAAGCCTCTCGAATTTCAAGTTGGTGATCTTGTTCTCCTCAAAGTGTCGCCTTGGAAAGGTGTTGTCCGCTTTGGGAAGAAAGGTAAGCTTGCTCCTCGTTATGTTGGTCCATTCAAGATTCTCGCGCGTGTGGGAAAAGTTGCCTACAGACTTGACCTGCCACCCGCGCTCAGTAAGGTGCATCCAACGTTCCATGTATCCAATCTCAAGAAGTGTTTAGCTGACGAGAACCTTCACATTCCACTTGATGAAGTTCAAGTTGATGAATCTATGCATTTCGTTGAGAAGCCTGTTGAGATTATGGATCGCGAGGTTAAGCAAACCAAGCGCAGTCGCATCCCTATCATGAAAGTTCGCTGGGAGTCCAAGCGCGGAGCCGAGTTTACATGGGAAAGGGAAGATCAAATGAAGATCAAGTACCCGCACCTGTTCTCTGTGCAACCTACTTCGAGATAAATTTCGGGACGAAATTTCTTAAAGTAGGGGAGACTGTGACATCTGCCCCGATCCGACCCGACCCAGGTACCCGTTTCTCCGATCCGATCTCTTTCTTTTATGATTTAATATTTATTTATACTTATACTTTACTTTTAATAATATATTTTCCTTCCTTTTTCTTCTCTCTTTTCCTTCCCGCCGTCCCGTCCCTCTTCTTCTCTCTTTCCGCCTTCTTTTCCCTCTTGTTGCCATCCCGCCTCTTTCTCTCTCTTGTCGTTGTTCCGCCCTTAAGCCTTGAACCCCTAACTGTCCTTTGTTCCTTCCCGCCTAAGGTTGTCTGCGCAGCTCCACGCGCCAGACTCCTTACAAGGAAGCCTGCGCGAAGACCAGTTGTTCCTGCGATACGCGAGGCGAACTGTTCTCGCAGCGCGCTAAGAATTGTAGTTCTTCTCGCAGCGCGCTAAGAACGGAAGTTCTTCCCGCGACGCGCTAAGAATTGTAGTTCTTCTCGCAGCGCGCTAAGAATGGTAGTTCTTCCCGCGACGCGCTAAGGATTTTAGTTCTTCCCGCGGCGCGCTGTGGACTGTTCTCTGTCTGCCTTCGCCCTCGCGCGTGCGCTCGATGCCTTCTCGCGCTAAACCCTTTAAGTCTTCTGTTTAATCTAGCCGTTTACTTTTGTGATGTCTTATCTCCTGTGTTGTTGACCTGACCTATCTTGTGTCTGAAAAGCCACTTTTGGCGCAGCATGCGCACCAACCCCATTGGTTGACAGAAAAAGTGACTGACATTATCTTTTGAGAATCTGCTTTTTTCCATGCTTGACCTGTACCTTTATCTGACCCTCCCATGCCTGTTTACTGTTACCTGTCAGCTTTTCCTTTGCCCCCTGCAGCTGCCATATCTTTTGATATCTTTTGCTTTTTGGAGATCTTTTCCCCTTTTCTAGGGATTGTGTTCCCTAGGGTTTCTCTATAAATAATAATGCTATTTTCTTAACACTACACACACAAATACTTATTATCTTTCTCTTCCTTTGCTCCTTGCCGTTGTTCTTCCTCTGCCGTCTCCTCTCTATTTGCCTTCGTCTTCTATCCTGTTCTGCCCTGCTTTTCCGGTAATATATATATTATATATAATAATTTACTTATTAATTATGCTAACTTATAATCAAGACTTAAATCAAATCATTAAAACAATAATCTTATTTATAGGTTAACTTGTGCTTGTTTAAAGTTGGTTCTTGCTTTATCTTACACCGCATCGTTTATCAAGTGAGTAATCTCGTACCTAATCCCTTTTTATTTTTAATGTTTTGGGATGTTCATGTGTTCATACAAACTTAGAGTCTTAAACTTATTTATGAACTTTAGTCGCGCAGTATCCCATGTGTTGAGGACGTAGACTTGGCTGTTTATTTGTATGTGTGGATCATTAACCGTCTTGTCGGTCTATTCCGTAGTTCTCATGGTACCATTAGATGAACACGGGAGAACTATCGTTTATGATTTTATCTTTTGTTTACACTTGCACAGTCTTTCTTGTTTGTGAGCTCAATTGTGAGCACTGGCAGTCTATGAGTATGAATCTTAGAGTTGGTCCCGATCGGATTACACCCTTGTTGAAAACCAGACATACACATGTTGCGCGCAGATTTATTGTTATCTATGTATTGTATTAAACTTGATTTCTCACCAACACGCAAGTGTTTGACGTTTTATTTTAACACATGTTCAGGTTTGTTGTAGCTACATTTGGAGCTTGTGGACACGTAGGACGTTTTTTACTTTTGGACCTAGATTAAAATGTATCAAGACAAGTTATTGTTGTTCGAATATTTTGCCTTATAATATATTGATTTATGTTATCTCGTGTTTACGTTGCGCGTGCGTGAATGAATATATTTATTAAATATTGACACCCGATAGTGTCACGAGTAATGAAACAATATGTGGCGCCCCGATGTATAATCCGCCTTTGGTCGGGGTGTTACACAAGGGAGGAACAAATTGTTTGACTAACAGCGGATTTTGATCAAGTCAGTAATTTAAATTGTACGAAGTACAGCGGTGATCAAGTTTAATGACTTTGGGTTTGCTTCTTGAAAGCGAGTGAAATATTCATGCTTATGAATACCCAGATAATTAAGCCGCATAAAGACTCACAGTATCCAGAATCCTAACGCTTGTTATTTGCTTTATTATATTTTTGGGCGATCAACAAATATAAGGCTTGTGTATGACTGGTTATTACATTTCTGCCATCCTCACCGAGACTTTTGTTAGAGACTAACACCCCTTTCAATTTGGCGTTTCTTTATGTTTATATCACATACTTTACTCTACTAGGTTGTTTTAAGACCTACCAATGCACCAATGCAATTAAGCACACAGTCTTTTAAGCTTACTTTTTGCTGGATTTGGGGTCAAAATAATCAATGTACTATCATGTTCTCTTTTTGCTTCAAAAACTCAAAATTTTGAGGAGCATAAAATAATAATAAAAAAAACAAATTTAATCGCCCAGTTAACTTAAGTTTATAAATAAATGGCTAACCATCAATTCACAAGTGAATAATAGGACCAAAACATGCAAGCATGCTTCACAAACTTAAATAACCGACATAATTTTCAGCGAGAAAATAATCTAAAAACGCCTGCAAAAATCTTTTTGGTTTTTCTCTATACAAACTTTAAAAACACAATATTTTTGTCTTTTTCAATTTTTTTATAAACAAAATAAACTTCATAATCTTTTTGGTTTTTCGGAATTTTCTGTACAAAACATAAATCACATTCTTTTTGGTTATTTTAAAATGTTTTTGGTTTTTCTAAATATTTAAAAGAAAAACATTAAAGAACAGAAATCACATATATTTTTTTTTAAATTTCAATTTTTTTTAATGTTTTTGGATTTTATCTATACAAACGAAAAACACACTCTTTTTGTATTTTCTAGATTTTCACCCCCTAAAACCAAAATAAATTTTAAAAGAAAAATATGACAGAAAATAAAGATAGTCATCCTTGTTTAAGGATATCAGCGAGGGTTTTCAATCCGTTTAAATTAAGCAAAAATTTAAAACGCGTTTTGTCAAAAGCTTTAGTAAACAGATCGGCTTTCTGAAAATCTGTATGTACTTTCTCAAGATCGATTAATTTCTTTTCAAATCAATCCCGTATAAAGTGATATCGAATTTCGATATGTTTCGTTTTAGAATGTTGTACGGGATTCTGGTGATACTAATAGCAGCAGAATTATCAATCAAAATAGGAGTAGTAAGAAACTTCAAACCGTAGTCGCGAAGATGTTGTTGTATCCACAAAACCTGGGAACAGCAACTCGAGGCTGCAACATACTCAGCTTCGGCGGTTGAAGTGGAGACCGTTGTCTGCTTCTTACACTGCTAGGAAACAAGCCGGTTTCCTAAAAATTGACATCCCGCTGTAGTAGACTTGAAATTGATCTTGCATCCTCCATAATCTGAGTCTGAGTAGGCAGTAAGATCGAAAGTATCATCATTGGGGTACCACAACCCGATGTCTGGATTTCCCCTCAAATACTAAAGAATTCTCTTGACTGCAGCTAGGTGAGTCACTCGTGGACTTGCTTGATACCTAGCACAAAGACAAAAAACAAACATAATATCAGGGGGAGAAGCCGTTAAATACATTAAAGAACCAATCATGGCACGATAGAGGGTAGGATCAACGGAATCCTCCAATTCATCCGGTGATAAATTGTGCCCTACTGGAAGAGGAGTAGAAGGGATTTTTCCGGCAGTAATCTTGAATCGGCTCGAGACGTCGTTCACATACTTTGTCTGGTGAATAAACATTCCATGAGCAGACTGGTGAACCTGCAACCCTAAAAAGAAATTTATCTCTCCCATCGAGCTCATCTCGAACTTTGTTTGCATGGACTTCTCGAACTCCTTACACAATGTGTCGTTTGTAGACCCAAAAATAATATCGTCGACATAAATCTGGACTAGAAGAAGATCGTCACCAACAGTCTTATGAAATAAAGTGAAGTTGACAGTCCCTCGTTTAAAGCCATTATCAGTCAGATGGTCGGCGAGCGTGCCATACCAAGCTCTCGGAGCTTGATGTAGACCATACAGGGCCTTGTTTAATCGGTAAACACGGTCCGGATAATCAGGATCTTCAAAACCAGGAGGCTGTACAACAAACACTTCCTCGTGTAATTCACCATTGAGAAAATCACTTTTAAAATCCATTTGATAGACCTTGATATTCTTATAAGCTGCATATACCAGGAAAATTCGAATCGACTCTAATCTTGCAACTGGAGCATATACCTCTGTGTAATCAATACCCTCTTGTTGATGAAAACCTTGCACCACTAATCGTGCCTTGTTTCTCACAACTACCCCTCGATCATCCTTTTTACACTTAAATATCCACTTAGTCGGAATGACTTTCTTGACTCTAGCAGGTTTGTCTATTAAGTCCCAAACACCCAAACGTGCAAATTGTTGTAATTCTTCTTGTATAGCTTCTACCCAAGAAGGATCTTCAAGTGCCTTACGAGCTGTCATTGGCTCAACTTGAGATAGAAAGCAATAGAATTTAGCAAGATTTACAATTCCCGAAGAATGTAAATTAGTATAAGCACACAATATGTTATTATCACTTGACGAAGCAACTTGATGACGTGTACGAACACCCACATCAAGTTCTCCAATGATGTTTTCATGTGGATGATATCCATGAATCCGAAGAGTGGGATTCTCAGGAACATGTAACATCCCGAAATTTCCAAAATAGTATTAATTGTATTACTTAATAATAGAGGGAAAGTTTACTCGGGTTATCGAGAAATAAATAAATAGAGTAGGAGTTGGTATGGGTCGGGCTAGTGTTGGGTAATGGATATGGGTTATGGACTTGGGTTATGAAAGAAGGAAGGAGAGTCCATGGGCTTAAGCCCATGATCCCTAAATATAAATACCATTAATCACCATTTATTCCTCATTCTCACATATTCCATACACCACCAAAACACACACAACACCATCTTATAACCCGAACCAATATCCGAAGGCGAAAACCCGAGCTTGTTGGTGCTGGAACGTCGTGACGGACCAAAACAACATCAAGGCTTAACCGGGTTCGTAGTTCGACTCGTTCAAGTCAGCCGAGCTCAGTTAAAGAAAGGATTTACAACTATCGGAGGAAGAAGCCGAGTCCAGGTGAGTTTCTAGCCCCATTTATGTGTTATGTTTTCGGGGCTGTGTGCATACTCGATATGTTTGTTAATACGCTTATCCTAAGAGATAAGTGTATGCCTTATGTGAATAATGTGATATGTATGAATGATGGTTTGACGGTACGTGAACGATCTTCGGATATTGCACGTACTGTCAGATTGTAACGCTAAGTATAAGGTAAGTATGATATGTATGCTTATGTGTATGAATGTGATAAAGTTAATAAAAGAATGAAAGGATGGTTGTATGGTTACGAAGAGGGTACCGGGCCCTAATAATACTCGAGGTATGATGTATGGTTGTATGGTAACGAAGAGGGAATCGAACCCTCCTAATATTCGAGAACTAGGGAACCGAACCCTACTAATATTCGAGGAAAGAGGGACCAGACCCTTATAATATCTGTGATGTTAGGGACCAGACCCTTATAATATCTGTGATGTTAGGGACCAGACCCTTATAATATCTGTGATGTTAGGACCAGACCCTTATAATATCTGTGATGTTAGGGACCAGACCCTTATAATATCTGTGAGGTTATAGGGCGAAAGGCTCTTTAAAACGTATGATTATGTATGTAAAGAAAGTATGAAGGTAAGAATGAAAGTATATGCAATTATGTGTGTATGAAAGAAAGTTAAGAGGTTAAGTATGAAATGTAAGAAGGTATTGTATGATTATGTGATTAACTAGAACTCACTCAGCGTAGCTGACTTTTAGTATGCACGCAGGTGAGTAGGATGAGGCAGCTCGCTTGAGGAGACACGTGGCACTGAATAAGAGGCTGGCATCGGAAGACTCAAGACGTATAAGTTTAATGTTTCGTTTATTTTGAAAGACAAAATGATGTTTTAAGGCAAGACGTGTTTTGATATGAAATGTTTTAAGAAAGTTTTTATATTCCACGAAAGTTTTAATGAACTCTGATTTGTAAGAACTGTGTTTATGAGTAAATCCGACGCGAAAGTAGGGCTACCGGGTTCGGGGCCTTACAAGTTGGTATCAGAGCATAAGTTCGAGAGATTTAAGCATCCTACATGCTTAGACTCGAACAGAGAATGAGATTTAAAATGAGAAAGAAAGAAGATGCCAGTTCAAGATAGCCATGTGTCACTCAAGCAAGCTCAGTAAAGGTAAAGTGTATGGTAAATGGTGTATGTTAATGTTGGCTTATTTGCTAAATGAAGAATGAGTGCAGGTTAGGGATAGGATTAATTGATCTTAACTGATTAACTGTTTAAGAGTATAAAAAAGCACAAGTGAAATCATGAAGGGAAGTATGTAGAACCTGAGGAGTAACGCAAATAGTTAATTACACTTGATCAACGTCATTAACTACTTACCTTACGAATCACGTGCTAAATAATTCCTAGAGTGATAACATTTGTGTTTCCTTAGAGATAAGATAGATGACTGTTACAAAAGAGGCGGACACGAGAAGAATCTGAGGCAGAGCGATATACGAAAACAACATGACTTCAACTGCAAAAAGTAATGAAGAAGTCACGCTTGGAGCTTGTAGTCAGATATGCTAAGAGAGATGCCAAATTGTCACAAAAGCATCAAAGGAAGCCCTTGGAAAGACGAGACGAGACTTGAGACATCGAGGGTCTCATGGACAAGCTACCTTAAATAGCTAAAACACATGACCACCATTCGATGACTACAAGTCAGGAGTAAGAGGGATAACCCAGAAAGCAAAGGCGATTCAATAAAGTGTGTAAATATAAGAAGTTTTCCTTTTATAGGGAATAAGTTAGGTTTCGGGGACGAAACCTCTTTAAGGAGGGAAGACTTGTAACATCCCGAAATTTCCAAAATAATATTAATTGTATTACTTAATAATAGAGGGAAAGTTTACTCGGGTTATCGGGAAATAAATAAATAGAGTAGGAGTTGGTATGGGTCGGGCTAGTGTTGGGTAATGGATATGGGTTATGGACTTGGGTTATGAAAGAAGGAAGGAGAGTCCATGGGCTTAAGCCCATGATCCCTAAATATAAATACCATTAATCACTATTTAATCCTCATTCTCACATATTCCATACACTACCAAAACACACACAACACCATCTTATAACCCGAACCAAGATCCGAAGGCGAAAACCCGAGCTTGTTGGTGCTGGAACGTCGCAACGGACCAAAACAACATCAAGGCTTAACCGGGTTTGTAGTTCGACTCGTTCAAGTCAGCCGAGCTCAGTTAAAGAAAGGATTTACAACTATCGGAGGAAGAAGCCGAGTCCAGGTGAGTTTCTAGCCCCATTTGTGTGTTATGTTTTCGGGGCTGTGTGCATACTCGATATGTTTGTTAATACGCTTATACTAAGAGATAAGTGTATGCCTTATGTGAATAATGTGATATGTATGAATGATGGTTTGACGGTACGTGAACGATCTTCGGATATTGCACGTACTGTCAGATTGTAACGCTAAGTATAAGGTAAGTATGATATGTATGCTTATGTGTATGAATGTGATAAAGTTAATAAAAGAATGAAAGGATGGTTGTATGGTTACGAAGAGGGTACCGGGCCCTAATAATACTCGAGGTATGATGTATGGTTGTATGGTAACGAAGAGGGAATCGAACCCTACTAATATTCGAGAACTAGGGAACCGAACCCTACTAATATTCGAGGAAAGAGGGACCAGACCCTTATAATATCTGTGATGTTAGGGACCAGACCCTTATAATATCTGTGATGTTAGGGACCAGACCCTTATAATATCTGTGATGTTAGGGACCAGACCCTTATAATATCTGTGATGTTAGGGACCAGACCTTTATAATATCTGTGATGTTAGGGACCAGACCCTTATAATATCTGTGATGTTAGGGACCAGACCCTTATAATATCTGTGAGGTTATAGGGCGAAAGGCTCTTTAAAACGTATGATTATGTATGTAAAGAAAGTATGATGGTAAGAACGAAAGTATATGCAATTATGTGTGTATGAAAGAAAGTTAAGAGGTTAAGTATGAAATGTAAGAAGGTATTGTATGATTATGTGATTAACTAGAACTCACTCAGCGTAGCTGACTTTTAGTATGCACGCAGGTAAGTAGGATGAGGCAGCTTGCTTGAGGAGACACGTGGCACTGAATAAGAGGCTGGCATCGGAAGACTCATGACGTATAAGTTTAATGTTTCGTTTATTTTGAAAGACAAAATGATGTTTTAAGGCAAGACGTGTTTTGATATGAAATGTTTTAAGAAAGTTTTTATATTCCGCGAAAGTTTTAATGAACTCTGATTTGTAAGAACTGTGTTTATGAGTAAATCCGACGCGAAAGTAGGGCTACCGGGTTCGGGGCCTTACAGAACAACAACATTTTCAAATAAGTTAGTGTAATGTTCACCTAACTCGGGAGATGAAACATTATCACTGTCAAGGTTAATAACTTGAACTTCAGTTTGATCATCATCAGAAGAAGTAGAAACATTATCAATAGCAACTGGAGAAACAACTTGAGGTTCTTCAGTTGGAGCATCTGGTTGAGCTTCAACATCATTAGAACTTGAAAATCTTGGAATGGTAAAATGATCTTCAAAGTATGCTCGAACCAGATCTTCGTCAATGTGTTCAGTCGAAGGAGTAAATGAATTAAATAAACTATCGTAGTCAAACATACAGTCTGGACCTTTTCCTTATAAAGGAGTAGTGTACTTCTGACAATCCACATGGTACCATTCTTCAACACAACCAGATGTGAAATTAAAAACCCTTTTCTTTGGAGATGCATATCCCAAGAAATACCCTTCGATAGCGTTTTCTTCAAATTTACCCGAATCCTTCTTCAACATTGTACACGGACACCCAAATGGTTCCAGGTACTTTAAATTAGGTTTTCTATTATTTAAAAGCTCGTAGCTTGTCTTCTTGAGTCGTTTCACAGTTAGAACTTGATTAAGCGTATAACAAGCTGTATTCACTGCCTCATTCCAGAATTGAACAGGAAGCTTAGAATCAGCAAGCATTGTGCGTGCAGCTTCAATCAGAGTTCTATTTTTCCGTTCAGCAACACCGTTTTGTTGAGGTACATAAGGTGCACTATATTCTCGGTGAATTCCCTTTTGAATACAAAAGAAATCCAATATAGTGTTTTTGAATTCAGTACCATTATCACTTCGGATTCTCCTCACCTTTTGTTTAACAGTGATTCGATCTTAGTAATAAGGTTTTGTACCAAAACCGGTGTTTGATCCTTCGAACTCATAAATAACACCCAAGAGTATCTTGAATAATCATCAGTCACGACAAGACAATAACATTCTCCAGAAACACTCGCACGATTCACTGGACCAAACAAATCCATATGAAGTCGTTCAAGAGGAGGATCAATGGAATTCAATAACTTAGAGGGATGTGTCTTCTTCTTCTGCTTGCCCTTTTTGCATGCAATGCAGTGATCGGATAACTAAAAATTCTTTAACGAGACACCTTCAACTAAGTCATTGGCCATCAAATAATTCATCTTTCTGAAATGTATGTGACCCATTCTACGATGCCATAGAATCGAGTCTTTCTCGGTTGCTTTCGAGACAAAACATGTTTCGATCGATGTGGATACCTTAGAAATCATATTTAAGACATAAATATCATTTGATCGTGGTGATCGCATGACAACCATGTCTTCGGGAATAACATAACCCGGTTTCAAGATAAGACATTCTTTGTCAGTAAATACCGTAGTGTACTTTTTATCACAAATCTGCGATACACTCAATAAGTTATGATCAACTTTGTCACAATAATTTACTTTCTCAAACGTAATGTGACCATTTGAAACTTCACCCTCTTGTGTGATCATGCCCCCAGAATTCCCAGCAAACGCTACATAACCCCCTTCAATATTTCTTACGTTGGTTAATAAGCCGAGATTCCCAGTGATATGATGAGAACATCCGCTATCCATGATCCATTTTTCACCAGAAATGGTCTTGGATGAACCCTACACACAAACAAAAGTGATTAGTTCAAAAAGGCAGCCCAGGCCTCAGTCTTGGGCACCTTTTGGTTTTCTCTTTGATCATTAACTTGAACAGATTTCAACTGTTGTTCAGCCACTTGTGAATAAGTTACTGGCTTCCTAGACTTTCGTCTTAAGTAAGCTGCCTGAACAATGTTTGAATTCTTGTTCTGACATATGGGTTCAGTTGGAACGAATTTTGGTTTCACTTGACCATGTGTCTCATTGACATGAAGAACCTTCCGAGGATTCACATTAGAGAACAAAATATGAGTATCATCAGCATACGACACAGGTCGTTTCAAGATCTCCTTGACCAATGGAATTGGCTTAGATTTGTCCTTGATAAAAGGATGAAGATTCTGATAGTTCTGTTGACTACAATTCCTCACAACATGACCCTGTTGACCGGACAAGAAACAAGTTCGCATGTCTACACGATGATGTTGTGAAGTATTTGGAATGAATGATGCAGACGGTTAATGATGACTCACATTTTTAGTCACGCTCTTAGAAAACTCATCAGATAATTCGGATTTCTTCTTTAAATAAAAATCTAAATTAGAACAGTTCGAAAAACTTTTTAGTGTATCTCTCCCATTTGACTTCACAAAGTTAATTTTTGTAGCATGTGTTAAAAGTTTTTTTGCCTTAGTTAATGGATCAGATTGAACTGATGTTTTTGTTTGAGCATACACACGTTCAAGTTCTTGAATTTTTGAAGTTTCATTGACAAAAACACTCTCAATAAATTCAGGTTTGATGATACTTATTGGAATATCTTTTTCAGTGAACATCATGTCCATTCCTTTTAACTTAAAAACTCTATCCGCTGAAGAGTTAGAACTCGGAGGATTAATGAAACGCATTAAGTCCTCGTCAGAAATCTTTGGTTTAACTGACTTCTTTGCCCTCACTGGTTTGGTTTTCACAGTTTCTTCCTTGTTCATTTGAGATTTGAATGAACCATACACAGCTTCCTCAAACTCTTGAGGTTCGCACAAAATATGATTAGAACTAGGAATGTTTTTATTCTTGTGTATAATCTCAGGTTCAAACACATCTTCAATAATCACTTTGTCATCATTTTCAACAAAGACCTTTTTACTTTCCACATGAGGTTTTTGAGGAGCAACTTGGGGTTTGACAATTTCATGTTTAACCAATTTAGGTTTTTTCAGAAATCACAGATTCTTTTTGAATCAAATCCTCTTCTTTTCTTGCAAAAGGATTAATTTTATAATCATTATGAAAAGGTGGTGGAATTTCAACAAAACCAATACCTTTCTTGGAATCCTTTTGTTTTCCAGATACCTCAATGATTTCATTCAACAGAAAAGATGAATTTCTAAATTTCCCCAATTTGTTCTTCAACTCAAGAACCTCATTCTCAAGCTCAGTTATCTTTGAACGATGTTTCAAGATTTCCTGAAACTTTTGGTCATTAATGGTCATTTTCACAGATAACTCGGCTTTGAGATCATGGTTATTTGTCGACAATGCTTCAATCTTTTCTCGAGATCTCCTTTGAGATTCAAGAGATTGTCGATAAGTATCCTTAAGAGAAGCAATTTCTCTTATTAGACTATCATTTTGATTTTTCAATGATTCTAACTTAGATTTGTTAGATTCACAGTCAACACATGATGTTTTAACAAAAGAAGTAGTAGAAATAGAGTTACTAACCTCATTGATCTTGGCCATGCAAGCAAACATTGATTCGGAAGGCTTGTCGCAAGAGTCGTCAGAATCAGATCCAGAATCATTATCGGAAGACATCTCACTACCAGTTGCATCTTGACAATCTTTATGTAACCCAAACATAGCCAAATTTGCTTGAACATCATTGCATAATAACCGTTGTGACCAATCAGTTCCATCTGCTAACATTGCTTGTGTTGTAGAAGAAGATGGTTTCTTTTCAGCATCACTTCCTCGTGGTGTAGAAGCATTTTGACTTTGACCACGAGGTCCATTGTATTCTTTTCTTGGTTTGTCACATTCCTTCGCGAAATGCCCAAATTCTTGACAATTATAACACCTTACTTTTAATTTGTCAAAACCCAACTTCTTGTTTAAGGCTGGAAGATCTTTTCCAGTTCTTTGCATGAATCTTTTAACTTTACGAACGATCATAGCCATGTTCCATTTTAAATCCATGATTTCTAGATCATCTGGATCTATCTGATCATAGTCCTCATTTGTTAAATCACTTGTGGCAATCTTACTACTCACTAAGTTTTCATATGAAGACATAAAAGCCGTCAGAAAAGCAAAGTTTTTCTCAGCTTCCTTCATATTAACACTAGGTGGTGTAGCAAATGGATTTGTATTAGTTGAACTTCCAGAACCACCCGAATTACCAGCAGAGTTGAAACAAACTTTTGGATCATTAAACATAGTTGATTCTTGTTCACTTGCAGCATGAGTAAGAAAAGCAGTGATTGGAGAGATCGTTGAACTAAGAGGCATACTTCCACCATAGAAAGCAGGATCTTGATTTTCTTTGGAGGATTTTTGACACTTAAGATCGTATTCTTTAGCTTCGATCTTTTGTAGAAATTCAAGTGCCGTCAAGTCTTCATTCACAAAATAGTCATTCTCTTTCAAAACCATTAGAAATGTTGAGTAAGAACTTGGAAGCACACTTTTAATAGTGTCAATTTTATCCCTTTCAGAAATTTCCATTTTCATCTTGTCCATTTCAGCAATTAAATGACTAAATCTTGTAGTCATCTCTTCAACTGTTTGTCCCTTCAATAGATTAAAGTTTCGAAACTGAAACTTGAGCATCACTTTCTTACTTTAAGCTGTGTTTCCCATGTTTCTTATACGCAGATGTTGAAATAAAGACGCACATCTCTTGATACTACCAACTTGATGAAAGATATTTTCTGGTAATGCCATAGTCAAAGTAGAATAGGCTTTTATCTTGATTTCTAAAGCGTTCTTCTTTTCTTGTGAGTATTGAGAAACAGCTTTAGGAGTATACCCAATAGTATCATCACCAATCATTTGTGCCACATAAACTTCATCAAGACAGTAAGAGCAATCAGGATGAACAGATCCCAAATGTGCACGAAATCGAGGTTCCCACTTGGCAAAGTCACTGAACTTCATCAATCTTGGACATTTAGAATGCGAACCTATCTCGGTATCAAGTTGCAACATCTGTTGCATCAACATGTTTTGAGACGCTAATGCATACATACCGGCCATCTTTGAAAAGTTTAAAAAAAATTAAAGGGTGTAAATAAAATTTAACAATCTGTGAACAGTTATAGCGAACTGTGAACAGTTATAGCGAACTGTGAACAATGTTTAACGAATCAACCCTTAACGAAGTTAAGATTGATCAGTAGCGAAGTAACTTAACGAATGAGAAACTTGTTTAGCGAAGCACAAGTCAAGTTAACGAATCAGTGAACAGTTATAATGAACTGTGAATAGTGTAGCGAATCTAGTCTTAACGAAGTTAAGATTGAAAGTTAACGAATCACAAATAAAATTAATCAAGAAAATGACGAAACAGATAACGAATGACAAGTCAACTTAACGAATTGACCAAACGAATCACAAGGATTAGTTTAGCGAATCACAAAGGATTAGCATAGCGAATCAGATGATAATCAGTAACGAATCACTAAGGAATGCTTAGCGAAATAAGATAACGAATCAACTACAGTTGATTAGCGAATCACACTATAGCGAATCAGGTTGTTAAAACCGTTTGTAACAAACTCTGACACCTTATGCCACGTGGCAAAGGTTGTTAGGACACAAATCCCAAGTTGGACGTGTGTCACACGAATCAGTTAATCTAGTTAACGAATTAGATAACACGAATCAATAGCTCACACGAACTGATTAACGAACTAGGTAGCGAAGTAGCAAAATTGATAACGAATCACAGATAAACATATAGCGAATCACCATACAGATGATAGCGAATTACGTTCATCTTCAAATCTTCAAACATTCAAAGAATTTTTCCAGAAACTTTGAAGATCAAACCCAGAAACCCAACAATACCAAATCTGTAATACTACTTTGTTATTCAACCAAATCGCACAATCAACCTATCAATCTTCTCGTAATCAAATTCCGAATCCAATACACATCATCTCGTAACCGATTAACATCAATAGCCAAACCAATTTTGACCAAAACACAACCCTGTTTCGGACTTAAACCGAAATCAATACCAAACAACACAAATCCAAACCACACCTCAATTCCTCTAATCCGAACCTCTACAATACCTTAACCAACACGAATTCAATCCAAATTATCCATAATTCAATCAATTCAAATCAAAATTGATTCAAAACCAAACAAAACAGTAAAATAACAAGAATGAAATAATTAAAACACCAAATCAAGTGTAATGAGCACCAACAGCTCTGATACTACTTGTTTGAACTCGGATTACCAATCAATAACAATAACAGATCTCAGATATGTGAATATCCGATTAGTACTATTAAGGATCTAGCTCATAATTAACCGATTCAGTGTTATAAATATGTGTATATATTATCAATATATTAGATGAATAATGTTAAGGTGAAGCTTGAGATAGAGCAATTGGTTAATTAACACTCAAAAACTCTTTTCAAAAATTTACATTAAAAGTGAACAGTAGTTCACTATATATAGAAGGTGATCTGCTTCGCTAACATCCCCTAGCGAACCAGCTTCCCTTTCGTTACATAAATAATCATAGCGAAGCACCCCCTGATTCGTTAACATCCCCTAACGAATAAGGAGGGAATACATTGATTGGCTAGTTCGCTAACATCCCCCAGCGAACTAGCCTTTAAGTTAGCGAACTGATTAATAAATAAACTATTTATTACATTAAACATAAATAAAACATTAACGATAAATACAAAGACTATAGACGAAAAACCGTGCACTAACACTAACTCATGACCCTCTTAATCTAGGTTTTGCTCGTTGAACTTACCTTTCCTTTTATTCGCAACTAATCCTTCAAGTTACTTATTTCACGCGAGTACATTTCATCCCCCGTTTTCACTTTTTTATTTTGGGGGTAACATTCATACTTATTCAAAACAAGAATGATTTAATATACTCGATCCTCAAACCACAAACTCTAGGGTGTATGATACTTAGAATACTTGCTCTATTGTGTATTATATGTTTCATATGCTTTACGTGCACGAGTTTTTATTTTGTTGTTGTTGAGCCTCAATATGTATGATCACACGCACCCCTAACTATTTAGCCTTGTGTTAGTAGAATAGGGCCTCATTATCCGAGTATGTTGGTTGTTACTAATTAGAAAGGATCCTCATTTATTTATGATTTATATACCGCAATTGTTGCTTTTATTTATAGTTTCATATACAACTTGTGGATTTTGCCTCATATTATATATACTCAAAATCTTATGCATTGTTACAGGTTTGATTATTGGTTGATTGGAGTTTGGAATACGCTAAGTTATTATGAGACCGTTTAGGTTATTAGAAGAATGAACAATGTATTTCTTGCATTTGGTGTTATTTTGTATGAACGATGTTGTGTTATTTTTTACTATTAAATGAAGTGAATGATTGTTTAAATATAGTCACTTTAATAGTGTTTTGTGTTCTTGAGCAATCCGTTGCACCCCGACATGTTTTGCCGCCATTGGTCGGGGTGTGACAGATTGGTATTAGAGCCATGACTATAGGATAGACGGTTAGACGTAACGACCTAGTATAGTTTTTGCTTTAGGGTCCTTATACGTGTTGCCCTACTTGATTGTTCATTTCACTTATATATATTTATTTACTTATTTATTTCATTAATCCCAAAAATATACACATGCATACACTCTCATAGAATTCCAAGGTATCCTTACCTTACCGCAAGAAGTTGATTTTTATGATGTTTTATTGATAATAAACTTAACTTGGATCCCGTTATTTATAATCTCCTTAAAGCTTGACTGTATGACGGGATTGTAGCCAACATAGGGGGCGAAACACTATGAAACAATCATTTGACAAAAAGATTCCAAGAATCGAAGGTGATTTACTTACCTGGGATGATTGAATTGTAATGTTCGTCTTCTAGCCAGCGAACCATGTTATACACGTCAAACTTTATGTTGTCGAATGCAAGCATTCCGATTGGCTCCTTATGTTTTTTTGTTGGAACCATAAGAGACACGGTGATACGTGGGCTAATGTTTTCGACATCTCGATTGCCTCATTGTTTACTTGTTACTGTTATTATTACGATATTTGGGACAAAACGTGTAAAACATGGTGATTACGTGCACATGTTCAACTCCCCACTTTACCACGATTATTTTATTTAATATTGGGACATCAAGTCATGGTGGTTCATGCAAGTTTTCCCGCTTTTAAATCCTAACACATTATTTTCAAAATTTCCAAAATTTTAACTATTTAACATTTTATCTATTTACTTGATTTACTGACAAATTTTTTTTAACATTCTCATCCTCATAACTTTAGGACTCACAATCATTAAAACCCCATATTTACTCATTATCCTCATGCTTATATCAATTACCCAAAACTTATATCATTTCTCTTTTATTATTTTAGAATGCCTCCTCTTCGTCGCCACACTTGCAAGCTTAACTCCGGTCGTCAGATGGCCGCTATGGTTGCTAAAGAAATCGCCGATGTGATTCCCGGACTAATAACTCAAATTAAAGCCACCCAACCCACCGTTACCCAAGCCATGCCTAGCTCCGCACCTTTCGCCTTGAAAAATTTCACCTGTGCTAACCCATCTTCGTTTTATGGCAAGAATTGTGCCACTACCTTGTTGCAATGGTTCGAAAAGATAGAAAGCATTTTCAATCTTTGTGAATGCCCCGAATCCAAGAAAACCACGTACGCCTCAAGCATGTTCGAGGAGATCGTCTGCACTTGGTGGAATAGCGAAATGTTCACCAATGTGACGGAAGTTTCTATGGCCTACTCATGGACCAAGCTTAAGGAAGTCATGATGAAGAAATTTTGCCTAAAACATGAACTCCAAAAATTCGAATTCGAATTTTGGGAACTTAAGCAAAAGAGTGGTGACAACTCCGCCTACTCCAACCGCTTTCATGAGCTTAGTTTCTTGGTTCCTCACTTGGTCACTCCTCTCGAATGGGCAATTGACAAGTATGTAAGCGGGTTGCCTATGCAAATCTGCGACTCGGTGATGAGTAGTAAACCGCAAACCCTCCACAATGCAATTACCTTAGCCGGTGCTCTTTCCAAAAACCATGTCAAAGCTGGTACCCTCACTATCAAAAGCTCCAAGAAACCCAATGAAAGAGTACACCTGGACCATCAACCCTCACCAAAGTTGACCCTCAACCTCAATCCATAAACTACTCCAACTCATCCCACCACTCCAAGAAGAAAGCAAACCCAACTACCGAAACTATGCCGTCACTCATCCATCTCAACCTCAATCTCAATCCAAAACACCCCAAAACCGAAAACCGTATCCGGCTCGCATCCCTTGTGTAACACTTTCCAACGCCATCATCCCTTTTACTCTGCTTGTCGCCATTGCACGAAGTGTAACCGCTATGGTCACCTTAGCATCACGTGTGGGGAAACCTACCATGGGCAAGTCGCTCCATCAAGGTTTGCTCCATCTAACCAAAACCGTTCCGTGCCTTTTGCTCAAATCCTCCTCCTCAACCTAGAGCTTGTTTAAATTGTGAAGACCCGTACCATTTCCGCAATGCTTGTCCTCGACTTGCGTTTGTTAACCAAGCTCAAATCATGCCTACCCTGTACTACCAAACCCAATCCCATTAAGTTCAAACCTATCAACCTCAAGTACCGCAACTCTTGGCTCCTCCGGCTCAACCGCTCTAAGAGATCAAGCCCTTTCGCAAGCTATGCAAGCTCTTTCTCCTCCTCCAGCTCAACAAGCCAACCACGGAAACCAAGGGCGTGCTTTTATGATGAACGACAACCAAACTTAGGTTGCCAACGATGTGGTGAACTGTACGCTTTTAGTAAATGAGCATTTAGCTTCAATTTTATTTGATACCGGAGTTGATAGGAGTTTTGTTTCTTTTAAATTTGAAGCTATCATCTCTGTGTCTCGCACTAAACTTTCTCGCCCTTTTTCGTCGATGTCGCCAATGGTAGTTCCATCACAATCGATTCGGTTATTCGCGATTGTATCCTCACTCTTTGCAAGCACGAATTCTCGATCGACCTCATCCCAATGCAAATGGGAAGCGTCGACATCATAGTAGGTATGGATTGGTTAGCTTTGCACCGTGCCGAAGTCGTTTGTTATGACAAGTTTATTTGAATCCCGCTCTTCAATGGCAAAACCAAGTCTTTGGCAAAAAATTCCCAAGAAACTCAACCTCATGTCATGTTCTCAATCTTGAAAGTACTTGCGCCAAAAGTACGTTCCTTTTCTAGCCAAAGCGGTGGCGAAAGACCCCGAAGAAAAAAAATCAAGACATTCCCGTTGTTTGTGAGTTTCCCGGCGTTTTTCCCGAAGACATCTCTGGCATCCCACCCATTCGTCCTGTTGAATTTTGAATCGACCTTGTGCACGGCGCGACACCCGTAGCCAAGGCTCCATATCGTTTAGCTCCTTCACAAATGCAAGAGTTATCGAATCAACTTCAAGAACTCTCCAATAAGGGCTTTATCCGTCCAAGCTCTTCCCCTTGGGGCACTCCCGTTATCTTCATGAAAAAGAAAAATGGCTCGTTTCGCATGTGTATCGATTACCGTGAACTCAATAAATTCACCATCAAGAATCGTTACACTTTGCCTTGAATCGAAGACCTCTTCGATCAACTCCAAGGCGCAACTTGTTTTTCCAAAATCGATCTTCGATTGTGTTATCATCAATTGCGTGTTCATGAAGACGACATTCCAAAAACAGCTTTTCGTACTTGGTATGGACATTACGAGTTCATGGTTATGCCTTTCGGATTAACCAATGCACCAGCGATATTCATAGACCTCATAAACCGCATTTGCAAGCCATTCTTGGACAAATTCATGATCGTTTTTATCAATGACATCCTCATCTTATCCAAGACTAAAGCCAAACATGAACATCATTTACGTTCCATTCTTGACCTTCTAAGAAAAGAACAACTTTATGCCAAGTTCTCAAAATGTGAATTTGGTTAAAAGAAGTTTAATTTTTGGGACACATCGTCAACGATAAAGGTATTCATGTTGATCCCGCCAAAATCGAGGCCGTAAATGATTGGAAAACTCCATCCACACCCACAAAAATCGGATCTTTCCTTGGTTTGGCCGGGTATTATCGGCGATACATTCTAAACTTCTCCAAAATCGCGTTACCCATCACCGCACTAAATCATAAGGGAAAACCTTATGAATGGGGACCGAAACAAGAAGAAGCTTTCCAAACTCTAAAGCATATGTTTTGCAATGCTCCTGTCTTAACCCTTTCCGATGGAAACGATGACTTTGTGGTATTTTGTGATGCGTCCAACCAAGGTCTCGGTTGCGTTCTCATGCAACGAGGTCAAGTTATCGCATATGCCATGAGACAACTTAAGGTCCACAAAAAAAATTACACAACTCATGATCTCGAACTTGGTGCCGTCGTTTTTGCTCGGAAAATCTTGAGACATTGTCTTTATGGCACAAAATGTGGTTTTCACTGATCAGAAAAGTCTTCAACACATATTTGACCAAAAAGATATCAACATGAGACAAAGTTGATGGACCGAATTACTTAGTGATTATGATTGCGAAATTCTCTATCACCTGGATAAGCGAATGCCGTCGACAATGCCCTTAGACGTAAAGTTAATGTCAAATCTGTTCTGCTATATAGCATCATTATCCAAACCGATCTTCAAGACCGCATATATCGAGCCCAATGCGCCTTTATTGATGAATGCAATATGTACGACAAAATGTCACGTGGAGCCAAACTTCAACTCGAAACCAAACCTGATGGCTTGCTTTATTTTCTCAATCGTTTTTGGGTTCCCGATCGTGATGAACTTCGCACTTTCATTCTTGACGAAGCTCATATGTCGCGATATTCCGTGCATCCTGGTGCGGATAAGATGT